>NC_056735.1:1117104043-1117406543 GCF_019279795.1 Protopterus annectens
ATATATCTAAAAAATAAAGTACTCTTAAATCAACTTCAGAGTCAGAAATGAATTAAATACAGTACTATATGCTAAAGAGCAGATAAAAGTGTACTTAAATTCAGTTATACGTCCAGCTGATTTCAGGTAGATGTTACCCGGCCAAAGCTCTGATATTAAGCAGAGATAACTCAAAATGTCAGTGAATTGGTGAAACTACCCCCCACAGCTATCAATGGCTACACGGAAATTCTAAATAGTACTCTCTAGAGAGACAGCCACAACTTCAGTTGGGTTAACATTCAGTGGAAAATACAAATAAATTAAATACAGTACTATATGCAAAAGAGCAGATAAAAGTGTACTTAAATTCACTTAAACATCTAGCTGATTTCAGGAAGATGTTAGATGGCCAAAGCTTTGATATTAAGCAGAGATAACTCAAAATGCACCACTTATATAAGGCAAGACAGAATGTCAGTGATGAGGTGAAACTACCCCCCACGGCTACCAATGGCTACACAGAAATTCTAAAATGTACTCTGTAGAGAGTCAGCTACAACTTCATTTGAGTTAATATTCAGTGAAAAACACAAATAAATAAATTAAATACAGTACTATATGCAAAAGCGCAGATGAAAGTATACTTAAATTCACTTATACGTCCAGCCTATTTCAGGAAGATGTTAGCTGGCTAAAGCTCTGATATTAAGCAGAGATAACTCTAAATGTACCACTTATATAAGGCAAGACAGAATGTCAGTGATGAGGTGAAACTACCCCCACTGCTGTCAATGGCTACACAGAAATTCTAAAAAGTACTCTGTAGAGAGACAGCCACAACTTCTGTTGAGTTAATATTCAGTGAAAAACACAAATAAATAAATTAAATACAGTACTATATGCAAAAGAGCAGATAAAAGTGTACTTAAGTTCACTTATATGCCCAGCTGATTTTAGGTAGATGTTAGCCGGCCAAAGCTCTGGTATTAAGCAGAGATAACTCAAAATGTTCCACTTATATAAGGCAAGACAAAATGTCATTGATGAGGTGAAACTACCCCCGCTGCTATCTATGGCTACACTGAAATTCTAAAAAGTACTCTGTAGAGAGACAGCCACAAGTTCAGTTGAGTTAATATTCAGTGAAAAACACAAATAAATAAATTAAATACAGTACTATATGCAAAAGAGCAGGTAAAGTTTACTTAAATTGACTTATACGTCCAGCTGATTTCAGGTAGATTTTAGCCGGCCAAAGCTCTGATATTAAGCAGAGATAACTCAAAATGTGCAACTTGTATAAGGCAAGACAGAATGTCAGTGCTGAGGTGAAACTACCCCCCAGTGCTATAAATGGCTACACAGAAATTCTAAAAAGTACTCTGTAGAGAGACAGCCACAACTTCAGTTTGGTTAATATTCAGTGAAAAACACAAATAAATAAATTAAATATAGTACTATATGCAAAAGAGCAGATAAAAGTGTAGTTAAATTCACTTAAACATCCAGCTGATTTCAGGTAGATGTTAGACTGCCAAAGCTTTAATATTAAGCAGAGATAACTCAAAATGTACCACTTATATAAGGCAAGACAGAATGTCAGTGATGAGGTGAAACTACCCCCCACTGCTACCAATGGCTAGACAGAAATTCTAAAATGTACTCTGTAGAGAGTCAGCTACACCTTCATTTGAGTTAATATTCAGTGAAAAACACAAATAAATAAATTAAATACAGTATTATATGCAAAAGCGCAGATGAAAGTATACTTAAATTCACTTATACATCCAGCCTATTTCAGGTAGATGTTAGCTAGCTAAAGCTTTGATATTAAGGAGAGATAACTCAAAATGTACCACTTATATAAGGCAAGACAGAATGTCAGTGATGAGGTGAAACTACCCCCACTGCTGTCAATGGCTACACAGAAATTCTAAAAAGTACTCTGTAGAGAGATAGCCATAACTTCAGTTGAGTTAATTTTCAGTGAAAAACACAAATAAATAAATTAAATACAGTACTATATGCAAAAGAGCAGATAAAAGTGTACTTAAATTCACTTATACATCCAGCTGATTTCAGGTAGATGTTAGCCGGCCAAAGCTCTGATATTTGTACCTATTTTTCATGGGCCTTGTCCAGATTTTTGATGTTTCTAGGTTGAGAGGTATGCTTATGCCCTGTATTATTTTAGTGTGGAACCTCTGTGGACGTTTCAGTTGTTGGATATACCTGGTTAGGTACATACCAAAGGGGGCACTGTACTCAATGATAAGTTAGGAACACACAAAAGGGGGCACTGTAGTCAATGATAAGTCTGATGAATGCTAAATACAGTGGAAGAAAGACTTCCTTGGAACTTGATGCCATACCTTTGTTTATAAGTTGCACAGCATGGAATGGTTTCCTCACTAATTTAGACTCGTAATGGTTGAATGCAAGATTAGTGTTTATATGTGTCCAAAAGTCCTTGACTACTGGGTCGACTCTTAGGGGTGTGTTGTCGATATGATAGTTACTAGGGGTGGAGGACTTCCTGAAGGATATTATTATGCATTTCTTGGCATTTACTGTAGCTTTAGTCTATGACTCTGACTCAAGTTATTTGTCTGTGTCAGCCCTGACAACTTTAATGTCAATGTGATATTCTATGTCTGCTCCTAATCTACGTTTGCCTTCAGATTTAGTCAACCAGAGACCCTTGACATTGGCCTTGACTTCATGGAAGTAAATGCCAAAAAAGAGCAATCCCAATACTGATCCCTGACGAACTGCACTTGTGACTGGCCTCTTTGTAGAGGTGGACTCCTCAATTCTAACTTCCTAGGTCCTGTTTCTGAGCTAGCTGGCTATCCAACAGGTGACATAAGGATTTCTACCTAACCTCCTGAGTTTGTCAACAATGCCCAAGTGGGGTGTGATGCCCCTATACTGGTGCAATAATCAATGCACCTCAGTCCTCACTACTGGCAAAAGTGAGAAACGTACACTATGGGTGGATGACAAGTATACACACAGCAAAGTACAATTTCCCTTAAGAGCACACAGGGATCACAGTCAGTCTGGGGCTGCTTTCTCCCTCTTTCTCCAGATCCCCAATAAGACTCCCCACTGACACAGTTAGGGGTTTGAGATCTCAGCCGAGTAACCAAGCCAAAACCTCTAGCATCGTCTCTGTCTAACCATTGCTTCATCTCCCGTTGACAAATACCTGACACGCACACACACACTTTGAGATTTGATTTATACACACACACACACACACACACACACACACACACACACACACCTGGAAAAGGTTGCCACTGGTTTACAAGCTATGGCCCCTTCTGCCCAGACTATAAGTTAGTTATCACTGCAACCAGTCATCTCTTTTTCAGCTACTAGAAGACCCTTACAAAGTGTGACCATCCTACTATGTAATGTTACTATTATCCAAATAGACCAAGGCTATTTAGGAGTGGCCTGCACAGTGGCACTAAATACATATGCAAGTGCTATAAGAGCTTAAATTAGTCTCACAAATATCAGCCACAAAGACAGGTTTAAATATATTCAATAATAAATATTAAAAGAACAAGACAATACTCAAACATCACAGTAACTACAGAGTTCAGAATCACAGGAAATATTCTAAAACAACATTGCAGGACTGTCTCAAATAAATACATAAAACATTTAGATTAATATTTACTGTATTCCTATCTATATCTAAAATAAATTATTTTACCCCAGACTTACTTACACAGAAAGGCAGGTGCTGAATGGATGTTCTTGCTAGGTCCAAGAAGAGATACAAAATGTCTAGTCTCCTTCTCTGAGAGAGTTCTTAAATTAATATCACATATTACTGCTGGGATAGCCTGAATAACATCATTCTTTGTCAACTGCCTTCAGTTCCCAGGCTAACAGATACCAACAGAATGTTATCATCTCTGTGTGAAAAGTACATATCACTCAGATGTTTGCCCAGAACTGGAAGTCGCAAAACAATTAAACACTTTTACATTTGAAACCCAGTAATTATTTCTGTTTCAAGACAATAGGAAAACCTCTATCTCTAGACATTGTGTCTGCTTACTGAGAGATAGCACAATCATAAAACACTTTACTTTTCAACTTATTTTCTTGAAGTTTTGCAAGTTAAATGTGTATGTTCAGCTTCTACTATTAAAACATACATTTGCACAGGGATATAGTTTATATACATTTCTGTTCTTTTCCAGTAGGGTACAATGTGGCTACATTCTTGAAGCTCAGTACATAACATACAGTTCAACACACACTTCTGCACCAGTAGTTTAATATGCACATAACATATCGTTATCTTACATTGATGAGACAAGCACATGAATCATATTAATATTCACAAATGGCACACGACTATCCACAAAATTCCAAATAGCTGGGCTGGCAGTGTCACATTTCTCCCCTCCTTGAAAACTCAATCTTGTTTTTCAAGTGACCCTTGAGAAACGTTGCTTAAGAGAGTGAACCTATCTGGGAATACCTTGCCCCATTCCCTGTCATGAGAACCCATCTGCGTTTTCATTGCTAACCCCACTGTGGTGCTCCACTGTCATATCATATGCTTACAATCCTAGGCTCCACCTTAGTAACTTAGCATTTTGCTGGCTGGCTCGATGTAGCCATGTTAAGGGATTGTGGTCTGTAACTACAGTGAATTTTCTTCTATACAGATAAGACTGAAGTTTCTGCAGTGCCCACACTATGGCTTGGCATTCCATTTTACAGCTGCATAGCACAGCCTACTACTGAGATAAACCACTGGGTACTCTTCTTCCTCTGAAGAAACCTGGCTAAGTACAGCCCCCACCCCATGGTTTGAAGCATCCACCTGCACAACAAATTCTTTGCTGTAATGTGGACTGGCTAACACAGGAGGTCCTGCCAAAGCTCCTTTAAGCTTCTGGAATGCCTGCTCACATGCTGGGGTCCACACTACCTTATTTGGCCTGTTTTTCCTTGTCAGGTCTGTGAGGGGTGCAGCTGTGGTACTATATTTGGGGCCAAATTTTCTGTAGTATTCTGCTGTCCCTAAGAATGCCCTCACATGATTTTTGGTAACAGGGGCAGGCCATGCCTGAATGGCTTCCACTTTGGCAGGTTCTGGCCTGATCTTACCACTCCCCACTCTATGTCCCAGGTAGGAGACCTGTACCATACCCACCTGACATTTGCTGGGCTTAATGGTCAACCTTGCCCTCTGTAGTCTGCCTAGCACCTCCATGACATGCTGAAGGTGCTCTTGCCAGTAATGGCTGTAGATGGCAATAACATCTAGGTAAGCCAGGGCAAAATATTCTCCTAGGATATGATGTAGTCGCTCGTGCATTTTTCATCCCAAAGAGCATCTTTGTGAACTCATACAAGCCAAAAGGAGTTACAAAGGCTGACCTCTCACTGTAGCACTGGGAGTCAAGGGCACCTGCCAGTAACCCTTGGTAAGTTCAATAGTGGTAAGATACCTAGCCCCACTCAGCTGCTCTAGGGCTTCATCTGTCCTTGGCATGGGGTAAACATCAGACTCTGTGTGACTATTTTTGTTCCTGTAGTCCACGCAGAACCCTTTGCTGCCATCCTTCTTTGGTACCAGCACCACTGGGGAGGACCATGGACTGCTGGACTCCTGAAATACTGCTAGTTCCAACATTTCCCGTATCTCTTCCCTGAGAGTCTGTTTGACTCTCTTAGGTACCCTATAAGGGGCCTGCTTAGTAGGCTTTTGGGTTCCTGTATCCACATGGTGCTGCACCAGGTGAGTGCACCCTGGTTTCCCAGTGAACATGTCCCCAAACTCCTGTAACACTGCTCGGGTTTCTCGAACCTGGGTAGGGGATAGCTGCTGGGACATTGCTACCCCTTCCACTGAGGTGTCAGTCCAAACCTCACTAAGGAGATCAATCACCAGATCCCGCTCAGACTTCTCCTGAAACCCACTGCAAATACTCAGCACAGGGGCCTCTCTATCATGGTAAGGTTTTATCATGTTAACATGGTATAATTTGTGCCCCTGCCTCTTGCCTAGCAGTTCTACCATGTAGTTAACATCACTACCTTCATTACTACCTTGCAGGGGTCCCTCCCAGGCTGCCTGTGCCTTGTTGTGTCTCACAGGAATGAGAACATTACCAGCTGTCCTACAGCATACTCTCTAGCTTGAGCATTCCTGTCATACTAGACCTTTTTCTGCTGTTAGGCTTCTGCCAGGTTTGAGGTTTAGAACATATGCCACAACAGACTCCTTGTGGAGTTCACACTCACCCTCCCACTCATCTCGAATCAATTCTAGAGGTCCCCTCAACTTTTGCCCATGCAACAACTCAAAGGGTGAAAAAACTGTGAATTCCTGGGGGCACCTCTCTGTAAGCAAACAGATGGGGCAAATATTTGTCCCACTCCCTCTTAACCTGGTCTGCAAATGCTCGTAACATCATCTTGAGTGTAAAGTATAACATCTTGCATAGACCATTAGTCCAGGGATGGTAGTCGGTGGTCTTTAGGTGCCTTACCCCACAGCACTTCCACAGACAAGCCAGCAGGTCTGACATGAGATTGGTACCTCTGTCAGTCAGTATTTCTTTTGGGAAAGAGAGGGTGGGAGGTTGGTGTAATGGTTAAGGTGCTTACCTTAGAAACACAAGGTGCAAGGTTTGATTCTGACATGGGGTAATTGGCCAAGCTTAAAATGGCAATAAGGGCAGTTAGCCTAGTAGTAACCTATGAACCTACTCTGCTACAAATTTCTAACAAAGCATTTGCCACCTCTTCTGCCTCAATTGAGGAGAGAGCCACTGCCTCAGGGTATCTGTTAGCATCATACCTCCCACTCATACCAAATTACTCATTTTTTTACTGAGTTTTGGGGTCCAAATGAAGGGGTGCCATGATTCCTAAGTGGCACCCCTACATTTCCGATATTTTTTCTTTTTGTTTTTTACTTTTTGCGCTTTGAGCTGACGTCATCATGTGCGTGATGATGTCAGCTCCATCAGGGCTACCAGCCTGTTGGAATTGAACTCAAGGAGCTCACGTTGATGTCATGTATGCATTTCCGGCTGTTATGAGTGGGAACGGATGACTTCAGGGCTGTTGTGAGCAGTGGAAATTGAATGAATGACTTTCAGGGCTGTTGTGAGCAGGAACTGACTGGAAATTATGTTTGGGGAATGGGAGTGTGAGAACAACAGACTTGCTGCAGTAAAGAAACATTTTTTTTATTATGGTTGGGGAAGAGAGAGAGTGTGTGTGTGTGTGTGTGTGTGTGTGTGTGTGTGTGTGTGTGTGTGTGTGTGTGTGTGTGTGTGTGTGTGTGTGTGTGTGTAAGTATTTATGATTTTGTGTTTGACTAAGGGCAAGAGAATGGGAAAGTTTTATTGTTGGTTGTGAATGTAGTTGTACATGATGTGTGTCTGAGTGTACTTTGTAGTGTGTGTAGTGTACCCGCATGTCACCTTACTAATGTGCAATAAATCTAACCCTAATCATGTCTCTGTCCCCTCACACAACCCTTCCCCTTAAAAAAAAAACATGTAGCTGTGTTTTGTTGATCAGATCACAAAAGGATTTTTTTTTCTTTTAGATTTTGTGATTTCTTTTTATTTTATTATTTTTTTCCTGTATTAATTAGGGTATATGGTTATACATGATAAATCAACACTTATTTATAAATATATACTTGGGGTTATGCATGTGTAGGAGCATATATATGGTCTTTCCCTGCCTTGTCTTTCAGGTAATCATCTATACCACATCATCTGTGTTATAATTAATGTGGATGTCACAATCAAAGGTTTTGCCAGTGTTTGGGACCAAAACAATAGGGATTATTGGTGAGAAATCTGCAGCCAGGTGATATTCCTCATTCACAAACTCTTTGTTTATTAGACTTTTCCTTACCATCACTTTAGTCATCTCTACCATGTTCCAACATCATGCTTATGTCAAAACCCTTCTTATAAGAGAACTTAAGCTATTCAATTGATATGCAAACCATAACAAGGTTAGACTGCAAAATTTCTCACTGAGTCAACATCAGTTCACTTGTGGCTTTATTGTTAACACTAAATCAAAATGCATCCTAGCTTTATATGTTCTATGTCATTAATTCCCACTAACTTTTTTAGACACTTTCCAGTCATGAACTGAGCCAGAAAGGCAAAGGCAAACAGCTGTATAATGTGGGATTACATTATACCTTTCTGTCAAGATGTCTAAGACAACATAATAGAATGAATAATTTATGCCAATGCAGGATCTGTAAATCACTGCAGCATTTGTGATCTGTATCTCTGCTGAATGAGTGACATGTCAGTGCATAATAGGTGAATGGTACTCATGATAAATGGATAAGTGTATCATTGTAGAGTACATCAACCATCTTACACCTAAAAGAATGAGCCTTTATTAGTTAGTAGCTGACCCTGTTATAGCAAAATGAATGAGGCCCATTGCTGTTCACCGGGAGAGACTTTTCACTGCTAAACTGGTAAATTCTGTCATTTCAGTCACAGCTTATAAGTTTATATTTTTATTGCCTGGTTTATTGTCTTTATAGGGATCACAGCAACCATTGATTTGTTATTCTTTGTATTCTCTTTCTTAGATTAAGCATTCTATCTGCTTTCTGTCTATCCTACAGCATAACTAGTAATAACCAAAGGGTCACATATCCTAGTATCATGGGTAAATGTATAATACGAGTTTTATGCTAAGATTCCATGGCTGCAGAGAGCAGTATTTGCAAAAACTAGTCCATGAAAGTTGTATTACTGTTGTCACACTTGGTACTTTTGATGAAATAGATCTTGAGAAAGGACTGTCATTTGTTACAGATTTACTAAAGGAACTGTATTCGGTATAAAGTGAAATCAATTACTAAGCACATCTTTGATCTTTAACACTGCAAAATAGAAATGAGCATCTTCAAATCTTCACAGTTCTTGTTTTTAGGCACTGAATAGCATTTAATATACCTTGTCCAGGTTTTTTGCGCTAGGAGGTTGAGAGCTATGGTGAGAAGTGAGAACTGAATTCACTAAATGATAGCCATTAAGTTTCAGTCTTCCTATTCTTCAGGAAACTGCTGATTTGGCATAGTCTGACTGTAGTGCATAGAGTCCTATGTTCAAGACTTGCCAGTGAAATGCATGGTGGTAACACAACATTTTATTCTAGCAACTTTCCAAAATTATACAAGCAATGTTTAAAATGTGCCCCTGATTTTTGACCTTTTGTCCCCCTCCCCAAAAAACTGAAATTGAAAATAAGTGCGAGCAGCTGTGCAAGATGCCTATGGCTTACACTACTGTCATTCTATTTATAGCGTGGGTGTGGAAGTAGACTTTTATGATGGAAATGTTCTGAATTGGGCAGTTTTGTCATTACTAGTTCATGCATTTTGTGTCATTGCCAACAGTATAGACTACAGGAAGAATGTTCAAACAATATATTTAAAATGCACTCTGTCTAACAAGTGTGCCGTATTATACAAGGAATATAATTTAATAAAGTCAGAAAGAAAAGAACACATGTATGTTTCTTGTTTTGTGTGCAGGAGGCCAATGATTTGAAAACAGCCCAAAGGTAATCTTTATCCACCACTGGCCAGATGCATTTTCTTTGGATGTGGTGTGGGTTTCAGTGCTGTTTCAATGAATGTGAGTTTCAAGGGCAGAGAAGTTTTAATGCCAAGTCTATTTTCATTATGAGACAGTGTTACTTTGTTTAGTAGATGTCTATTAGTGTTTGTGCATTGTGCTGTAAAATGTAAAAAATAAAATCCAAATAATCATTGTAGAAGTAAAGCAGTATACACACATATATATGCACATGTTTATGGTAAATGGGGTGAAATAGCCAGGTAATGGGACATTGGAATGGCTGCGGGGGACTCTGGTGCTATATTTTTGTTTGTTGTCTGTTCTTCCATTTGTGTTTGAAAGTTGGCATCCCACAATTCCATTGTAGTGGGTGGGGTTACGTAATTATGCATGCAAATTAGGTGTTAATCAGCATACAGATTTGTACCTATTTTTTGTGGGCCTTGTCCAGATTTTTGATTTTTCTAGGTTGGGAGGTATGGTTAGCATAATTTACTACCACTAGGATATACTTTATCCCTGTGGAACATGGGGTACTCAGAGGCCCTACAATATCCATAGCTACCCTCTGAAATGGCTGCTCAATCACAGGCAAAGGCATCAAAGGGGCTTTCACCTTGTCTCCTGCCTTGCCAACCTTTTGGCACTGCTCACAGGTCCTGCAGTACCCTGTTACATCTCTGAAAATCCCAGGCAAATAGAGTTCTGCATAATACTTCTCTTTGTATGTTTTATGCCCATATGACCTGCAGAGGGAATATCATGGGCTATGGATAGAAGTGCCAAATGGTAGGCTCTGGGCACTACCAACTACTGTATTGGCTCACCCTCCAGCACTTCCTCAGGAGTCCACTCTCTATACAGTAACCCTTTGTCCCAGTACACAGCTCAGCCCTTCCCTTAAGAATCAGGTGCCTCACAAGCTACCTCCCACAGGCCTTGTAATGTAGGGTCTAAGAGCTGAACCTGTCTCAACTCTCTCTCCTAGTAACACTTCCCAGCTCCACTTCCACAGGACGTCTGGTATCCTCTGACAGCACAGTCACTCTGTCCAAGGGAACATCAGTACCCACAAGTAGCTGTGGCTCACCTTCAGTCTCACTGCTACAGGGTAGCTCCCTCCATGAAGTAACCACCTCAACAGTCCTGGCTGCAAGTGTGCAGTCTGTCAGAGTCTCCCCCAGGCTACCGGACCCACATGCTTGTCTCCATGCCTGATTGCATGTATCTGCATGCACACATGGTACTGCATTAGCAAAATCATTCCCTATCAGGACATCTGCAGGGATATCCTCCAACACACCTACTTGCTTGTGTCCTTTTCCACCCTCCCAGTCAAGGTGAACCGTAGCCAAAGGTATTTGGAATGCAGTACCTGCTAAAGCTCTTACTGCAGTAGACTGCCCAAGCAAGTAGTGCTCCTGTGTGTCCATTGCAGGCTTCACAATGGTTAGGTCAGAGGCTGTGTCCCTCTTAGCCATGGCCTCTTTCCCATTCATTAAGCTAAGATATAAACTCTTGTGAAAGTTTGGTACCCTTGTTGTCTCTAGACAACTTACTGCTGGCATTTTGTCACTCCCACTTACTGGCTCTCCCACCTTTTGTTCCCCACCTTGCCTCCGTGGATGTCTATATGCTACATGGCCCCACTTGTTGCATTTAAAACATTTATCCCTTGGTCCTGGACATGTCCCTGGACTAGTGGCTTCCCCTGCTACTGGTAGACTCTGCTGGGGCAGTCTGGGCTGCCCACCATGGGTTTCTTTAGCAACATGAGCAGCATTGGGTGTCCCTTTCCTGTGCAGTGATGCCCTGCTTGCTGCTTATAGGTCTCCCTTCTTCTCCAAATCATCTGCACTGGTGCATTGTCTATCAGCTAACCAGATTCTCATGTCCTGAAGCAAAATGCTAAGGGCTTATTCCCCTCACCAGAAGGTCTGCCATCCCTTCAAAAGTGGTGACTTGACATCCAGTCACCCACTTATGAAAATAAGTGCTTAATTCAGCAACATATTCACACACACTTTCATATGCTTGTGTCTATACTCACAAAATGTTTTCCTATAAGCTTCAGGTGTTAACTTAAAATATTCTAGCAAACAGTTCTTTACAACATTATAATTTAAACAATCAGTAACAGACAATTTAGAAATTACAGTTACAGCTTTACAGTAGAGTAGGGGTATCAGGAACCATACCCAGACCCCTTGGTCAGCATTATACTGTTTACGTACCCTCTCAAACATATGAATGAAACTATCAAAACTATCCCTCTTTGTAAATTGTGGAAGAAATTTACTCACCTTTCTTGCTTCTGAGGTTTGGCTACTCCCTTCCCCATTACCTCCATGACTATAGCAAAGAGTCAGCATCTCCTTTTCTTGTTGCTTCTGTCTGTCATTCTCCTCAGCCTGTAGACATTGCAGTTTCTCATTTTCCTCAGCCTCCAGATGTCTCAGTCTCTCTGCTGCTTCTATTTCCAAATGCTTGACCTCCAACTCAAGTCTCTTTAACTCCAGACAGATTAAGTCCTCTCTGGAAAGGTTGAGCTGTCCATTTTCTGAGAGTTGTACATCTCCATGGGCAGTCTGATTGTCCTCCTGGTTGCTATGTGATGCAGCTCTGACTAAACGTGCAATTATGTCTGCTTTAGTCAGGTTGGCATGCACCAGCCCTTTAGCCTGGCACATCTCAGCCAACTGGCTCCTTCTAAGCTTGCCATGCTTCTCTGCTGACATGCTTGCCTGCTCTCCATGACTAACTAAGCTAACGAAAAAAAAATGTGTTATGAACTCTGAATGTTCACTGTTTGGCTGATTGAGAGTACAAACACCTTTAGTGACCACTGTACACAGGCTACAGGAATTCAATATCCACACCATTAGAAGCCAGTTAATAGGTGATGTGGCTAACTCACCACTGTCAGCCAATTAATATGTGATGTGGACATCCCAGCACTGACAAACAATTAATATGTGATGCCCCTGCACTGGCCCAGTAATCAAGTAGCCTTAATCCTCTCAATTGGCAACAGTAAAGGATGTACACAATGGGAGGATGACAAATACACACACATTAAAGTACAGTTTCCCATAAGAGCACACAGGCATCACAATCAGTTTAGGGGTGGTTTTTCCCTCTTTTTGCAGATCACCAGTAAGACTGTCCACTAGCACAGTTATAGGGTTGACATCTCAGCCGAGTGACCAAGCCAAAACCTCCAGCACCCTCTCTGTCCAACCACTGCTTTGTGTCCCTGCCCAAGTAGCTGATGCACACACACACACACACACACACACACACACACACACACACACACACACACACACACACACACACACACACACACACACACCTAGGAAAGGCTGGCACAGGTTTACTAGCTATGCCCCCTTCTGCCCAGACTATAAGGTAGTTATCACTGCCACCAGCCAGCTCTTTATCAGCTACTAGAAGGCCCTTAGAAAGGGTGACCAATCCTACTGTGTAATGTTACTATTATACAAATGGTAAGTGTGACCAAGACTAAAGCTATTTAGGAGTGACCTGTAAAGTGTCACCAAATACATATGCAAGTACTCTAAGAGCTTAAATATGTCTCACAAATATCAGTCACAAAGACATGTTTAAATATATTTAATAATAAATAATAAAAGAACAAGACAATGCTCAAACAATACAGTAACTACAGAGTTCAGAATCACAGGAAATATTTTAAAACAACATTGCAGGACAGTCTCAAATAAATACAGAAAACATCTAAATGAATATTTACTATATTCCTATCTATATCTAAAATAAATTATTGTTCCCTAGACTTACTTACAGAGTAAGGCAGATGCAGAAGTAGATGTTCTTGCTAGGTCCAAGACAAGATAAAAAATGCCTAGTCTCCCTCTTTGAGAGAGTTCTTAAATTAATATCGCATAATGTTAAGTTGTCTATCTTGCCTTCATTCTTGCTGTCTTCTATAGCTTGAGAGCTGTTTACTGGCTCCAGGCTACCCCTTTTCCCAGAATGCCCAGCGTCAGCTACCCAAATCTCGTTTGCCACTTCAGCTGCAAGGTTGCTTCCTTACTGGCTCAGGCTTGTATAATCTTTTTGATATTATATATTGTTACTTTTTTTCTTGAAAGTTTGTCAAGTAATTGTCTTTTAGTATATAGATAATATTTCTTTATCCCTTTTTTCGCATTCTTGTGTTTTTTAGCTTTGTTGGCCGTCACCTCATAACTCTTAGGCCTTCTGTTCCCTTGAACTCATTTACATTAGAGAGTTCTCCCTCCCCCCTCCCCACAGGATAGCCATTTAAATTAGAGGCTTTCCTTTTATTCTTTAACTGTAAAAAAAAAAAAAAAAAAAAAAAAACTCTATTTGTTCTTGTTTTTATAGTATAGTTTTTCATTATTTGTTGTTACTATACTGTCTAAAGATACTAAGGTATCTGGCTTCAAAAAGTGTGGCTCATGCTGTCAGAAAATGTCTCTGACAGATGGGCAGACTAGTTGTGTTTATTGTTTGGGTGCTGTTCACCTGCAGGACTCCTGTTCTATATGTCATGCTTTTAGTTCAAGGGTCCTGCAGGAGCGCAAAAAAAAATTAATCCTTCGAGGATTATTGAAGCCTCAGGATTCTCTGGCTAAAAGTTCTCAGCCAGCGAAATCCCCTAAGTCTGTCATGCCATCGGCTCCACCTTCGGAGCCGACTCCTTTACTTGACCAACCAAGTATGTCAGTACCGGCTGGCACCGACAAGACTACTCCTCCGTTGGCTCCATCTGCTATTTCGGAGCCGTCTCAGAGCCATAAGAGACTGAGGTCACCATCCTTGGAGTCCATCCACTCGGCACCACAGTCACCTTTATTACAGAGTGCACGTAGCCATCATTCTTCCCACTCCTCTTGATCCTCTAGATTATCGGATTATGATGTAGAGAGAGTAATAAGTAGGTTGCTTAAGTCACAGGCACTGGCAAAAATTCTGTCCAGCCCACCTCAACAGGTATTGGCTCCAAGTGCCTCTATTTCTATTCCTCCTTCGACTACTTTTAGCTCGGAGCCGGAGACAATGGATCCACAGGCAGTAGAACCATTGGCTCCGATCATCATTTCTCCTTCGGTTCCGATGTCAGCTCCGATTACCTTGACTGTACCTTCTATCAAGGGATCTGGGCACCGAGGCTCTCTCGTTGGCTCCGAGGGGGGGGGAGTGGCATCGGATCCTTGTCTGACCCCGTTCTCCCTCTCGGAGCTTCGACGCAGGTGAGCTCGGCTCTAACATCGGCCTCGGAGCCGTCACCCTCGACGTGGAGAAAGACTCCTGTTTCTTCGGAGCCAGAGCTTTCTCTGCCTAGAGGTAGGGACACCTTCGAGGTCATGCAGAGTGTGCTGTCCCCTGAGACAGCTCTACTGCCAGCTCCATTGGCTCCTCCCCCCGTAGTGTCTGTGCCAACCTCCACGCCTCCTCCAGACCCCAAGTATAGGGTACTTATGCCCCAGGACACCACATTGGGTGATCCCTCTTCTTCCGAAGCCTCCCCTGATCACTTGGAGGAGCCTCCCCAGAAGAACAAGTGCAAGAGGAAGCACATAGACTCCCCTGAGTCTGTCAATTCAGATACAGACATGGATGAATCGGAAGGGTCCCCAAGGTCTCCCTCTGAAGATGTTTCCTTTTTGGACATCCTTGAAATGCTTAGGCAGAGAAGGGACTGGACTTCCCTTGCCCCTACCGAGGATGAGTCTGTATACCTGGACACATTCGGTTCCCGAACTTCCACCTCCTGGGTATCTCCTCCTTTCGATCCACTCATGTCTGTAGTGGCTCGAAAGGCTTGGTCAGCTCCAGATTCTGTGGAACCTACTCCGAGGAGACCAAATAAATTCATTACAGTCCCCCAGGATAAGCAATTCCTCTCAAAAGGTGTGCCCGTTGATGCCCTGGTGGTAGCCAGCAGCCACCAAGAAAGAGTTAGCAAAGACCTCTTCTTCTGTTCATCCTCCTAACAAAGAGTCTCAGACGATGGACAGATATGGAAAGCGAATGTTTGCTTCAGCGACCTTTTCTATGAGGTCCCTGAATTATCTATGCCATTTTACACATCTTCAAAGGGATCTATTGAAAGAGCTTGGAGATACCCTTCAAGATCCTACAGTTGAGGGAGCACCAGCCAAAGTAGCTTCTCAGCTTGCGATTCTTAATTCCATAGTTAACTCCTCCATGAGGCTGATTTCCTATGCAGCCGATGAAGCGAGCAGAGCTGCAGGGACAGGTGTGGCTCTCAGGAGACATGCTTGGATGCAGCTCTGTCAGTTTGCGGAACCCTTTTGAGCGTCCTTCACCAATACTCCCTTTGATGGCTCTTTTCTCTTTGGGCCTCAGGTGAAAGACATGTTGACCAGGTGTGAACAGGAAAGCAAGACTCTCTCTGCCGTGGGAGTCCATTTTTCCACTCCTTCCAGACCTTATCCCAAGGGTCAGAAGAGTGGAAAGATGTGGTTCCGAAAATCCCAGGGATCCTTGCCTGACACACGTGGTGATTTTTCCCCCAGAGGCAGAGGGGGAAACAACAATAACATATGCCACCCTCGTGGCAGAGGGGGACCGCAAAACCAGGGTGACAGAGAAACTTTCTCTGCCAAACCCTTCCAGCATCCCTGAAGGGTTGCCCGACTGCTCACCCCTGTAGGCAGTCGGGGGAAGACTTTCACTGTACCCAAAAGCCTGGCAAAATATAACAAGAGACAGATGGGTACTATCCATCATATCCGGAGGTTACAAAATTCCCTTACATCAATCCCCCATAGAATCAAAAAAGCCCATCCCATATGTCCCACCCATTCTAAGGGATCAAGCAGTCACAAAAGTTTCAAGACTGCTGGAAAAAAGAGCCATTCAAGAAGTCCCCGCAGACCAACTAGGATCCGGAACTTACTCAAGATTCTTTTTAGTACCAAAAAAAAAACAGGGGACTGGAGACCAATACTGGATCTCAGCAGATTGAACAAATCTGTACAAAAAGAAAAGTTCTGGATGGTGACATTGCAGTCCATTTTCCCTTTTCTGGGTCAGGACAATTGGATGTGCTCCATAGATCTTCAGGATGCGTACTACCATATCAAGATGGACAGACGCTCCAGGAGATTTCTTCGCTTCCGGGTAGGGGCCAGTCATTACCAGTTCAGAGCTCTGCCCTTTGGTCTCATCTCAGCCCCCAGGGTGTTCACCAAGTGTATGGCAGTAGTCACGGCTCACCTGAGGAGTCAAGGATTCCAGGTGTTTCCCTATCTAGACGATTGGCTCCTGACTGCTACCACCAGGCATCAACTCTTAGAGGCATGGGATTATAGAATCATATCATGCACTCAACTAGGCATTACAGTAAACTTCGAAAAATCTGCCTTGTTGCCCTGTCAGTCTATTACATACATAGGAGCAGAATTAAGCACAAAAGAAATGTTTGCAAGATTACCACAGGAAAGAGTTCCCACTATTCATCAACAAGCGTTAATTCTAATGCAGAGCAAAAGGATTCAAGTCAGACATGTCCTCCAAGCCCTAGGCTCCATGACAGCTGCAATTCTTCTTGTCCCATTAGCGTGTTTCCACATGAGAATCCTTCAGTGGCTTCTTTTCACGCAGTGGTCTTTCCAGGAACTACCCATGTCTCACATGATCCTGATCACAGAAACATGAAAAAGACACCTTTCTTGGTGGATGGTCTCCCCACTAGTAATTCAGGGCAGATCCTTTATACAACCCTCTCCAGTAGCCACAGTGACCACAGATGCCTCCCTGATAGGGTAGGGGGGCATTATCTAGGCAGGACGGTCCAAGGCACTTGGCAACCTCATGAGTACCATCTGCATATCAATGTCCTAGAAATGAGAGCGGTTCTGCTAGCATTGCAAGCCCTTCAAGACTCTCTTCCTTTCGGGACCATTGCAATCCAAACGGACAACATGTCAGTGGTCTGGTACATCAACAAACAGGGCGGGACCAGGTCTTACCCCTTATGTCAAGAAGCACTCAGACTGTGGCAATGGGCAATTTCCTCCCAACGTTTTCTGATAGCAAATCACATCCCTGGGAAATCCAACGTTGAGCTATCCTCATGCCTCACAAGTGATCTCTGAATTAGGAAGTTGTGGATCTTATCTTCCGCAAATGGGGACAGCCTTGCTGTGACCTACTTGCCACTCCTCTCAACAACAAATGCAGCAGCTATTTCTCCCTACTTCCTCTTCCAGGTCATAAAACCCAGAGATGCTCTAGTCCACGATTGGCCTCAGTGTCTTCTTTACACTTTTCCCCCTTTTCCCCTAATTCCAAGACTCATACAGAAAGCAAAATTATTGGGTTGCAAAATGATCCTCATTGCCCCATATTGGCCTTGACAAATATGGTTCCCGTTCCTACACCTCCACCTTCTGGATCAACCGTGGATTCTGGACCCGGTCCCAGATCTGCTGATTCACCAATCAGGTGGGCTGCACCAATCCCTTCAAACTCTCCAGCTCACAGCTTGGTTACTCCACTTCCAACCTTAGCCAGGCTTTCCAATATTTCCCCAGCAGTCCATGATATTATTGTTTCCTCACATAAGTCTACTACGAGGAAAACGTGTGGTAGTAAATGGAAACAGTTTTCTTACTGGGCAGAATCTAGAAATTTGGATCCTTTCTCAGCCCCAATCCATGAAATTCTTGAATTTCTAACACAGCTTTTTCAGTCTGGTGCGGCTTCCACTACCATTAGAGTACAACTAGCTGCCATTTCTAATTTTCATATCGGTATGTTTAATTCTAGCATAATGTCTCATAAGCTCTGCAAAGCCTTTATGAAAGGAACATCTCTTCTTAGACCCCCAGTTAGAGATCCTCCCCCTCCTTGGGATCTCAATTTAGTTATAACCTCCTTAATTTTGCCTCCCTTTGAACTGGCAGCATCGTGTCCTTTAAAATTTTTTTCTTGGAAGACACTTTTTCTGGTTGCTATCACTTCAGCTAGACGTGTCTCAGAACTTCAAGCACTATGTGTTCGTCCTCTGTACCTGGTGTTTCACAAGGACAGAGTTTCTCTGAGGACCAATCCATCCTTTATTCCTAAAGTCTGCTTAGAGAACAATTTAAATCAATCCATATATCTCCCAGTTTTCTTTCCTAATCACAGCAACAAGGCAGAATACAAGCTCCACCAATTGGATGTACACAGACAATTGTGTTTTTACCTCCATAGAACTAAGGAACTAAGAAAGACAGACCAGTTATTTCTTTCTTATGCTCTCAACAAACAAGGTCTTCCAGTTTCTAAAGTGACCTTATCCAGATGGTTATCAGATACTATTGCCTTTATTTATCAATTATGAAATAAAGAGCTACCAGCTAAACCAAAAGGTCATTCCATTAGAGCATTAGCCACCTCTGTAGCATTTCAGTCTAGGTTGCCCATAGACTCAATCTATGCAGCTGCCACTTGGGCAAACCCCCACACTTTTATCTCTCATTACATGGTAGATATGGTCTCCCGGAGCAGACCTTCCTTTGGTTCTACTGTTCTGAAGAGTTTGTTCCAATGAGCCACCCGGGATTTTAGGTGCTAGGGACGCTGTCCCAAACAGCAAGAATGAAGGTGAGAGACAACTTAACATAAAGAAGTTATGTACCTACCATAACATTCCATGTTAGTTGTCTTCATCTCACCTACCTTCTTGCGTCCCTCCCTCCTTCCCCCTTCCTAGAGGATTGTGAGGAGTTCCCTTTTGTTTTCACTGGCTGAGCATCTTTTATTACTTCACATGCCAGGTAAATCTATAACTCTTTCCTTGTTTAGGTGTATTGGACAACCAGTTTTAGTAACTGGTTACTCTACTAATGTCTAGTGTGCGCTATCACAAATGAGATCTGGGTAGCTGACGCTGGGCATTCTGGGATAAGGGGGTAGCCTCGAGCCAGTAAACAGCTCTTGAGCTATAGAAGATGGAGCCGAGGATCGGCTGCGAACCCAAACAGCAAGAAGGAAGGCGAGATGAAGACAACTAACATGGAACATTATGGTAGGTACGTAACTTCTTTTTACTGCTGGGGTAGCCTTTACAAAATCACTCTCTGTCACCTGCCTTCAGTTCCCAAGCTAACATATACCAACAGAATTTTATCATCTCTGTGAGAACTACAGATGTTTGCCCAAAACTAGAAGTAACAAAACAATTAAACACTTTTACATTTGAAACAAAGTAATTATTTCTGTTTCAAGACAATAGGAAAACCTCTAGCTCTAGACATTGTGTCTACTTACTGAGAGATAACACAATCATAAAACACTTTACTTTTCAACTTATTTTCTTGAAGTTTTGCAAGTCAACTCTGTATGTTCCAGCTTCTACTATTAAAACATACATTTGCACAAGGATATAGTTTATATACATTTCTGTTATTTTCCAGTAGGGTATACTGCGGTTACATTCTTGAAGCTCAGTACTTAACATACAGTTCAACACACACTTCTGCACCAGTAGTTTATTATACACATAACATATAGTCCTCTTACATTGGTGAGACAAGCATATGAATCATATTAATATTCACAAATGGCACACGACTATCTACAAAACTCCAGTTAGCTGGGCTGGCAGAGTCACATTTCTCCCTTCCCTGAAAGCTCAAGCTTGTTTTTCAAGTGGTTTGAGAGGGTGAACTTATCTGGTAATACCTTACCCCATTCCCTGTCTTGAGAGCCCATCTGTGTTGGTATTGCTAACCCCACTGCAGTGCTGCACTGTCATATGATATGCTTGCAACTCTAGGCTCTACCTTAATAATTTGGCATTTTGCTGGCTGGCTCGATGTAGCCATGTTAAGGGATTGTGGTCTGTAACTACAGTGAATTTCCTTCCATACAGATAAGGCTGATGTTTCTGCAGTGCTCACACTATGGCTAGGCATTCCCTTTCTACAGTTGCATAGCATTCCTTCCTGGGTTGGAGCCCACAACTGAGATAAACCACTGTATGCTCTTCGTCCTCTGAAGAAACCTGGCTAAGTACAGCCCCCAACCCATGGTTTGAAGCATCCACCTGCACAACAAATTCTTTGATGTAATCTGGACTGGCTAACACAAGGGAGTCCTCTAAAGCCCCTTTAAGCTTCTGCAATGCCTGCTCACATGCTGAGGTCCACACTACCTTATCTGGCCCCTGTTTTTCCATGTCAGGTCTGTGAGGGGTGCAGCTATGGTACTATAAATGGGGGTGAACCTTCTGTAGTACCCTGCTGTCCTTAGAATTCTCTCATTTGCTTTTTGGTAACAGGGGCAGGCCATGCCTGAATGGCTTCCACTTTGACAGGTTCTGGCCTGATCTTACCACTCCCCACTCTATGTCCCAGGTAGGAGACCTCTGCCATACCCACCTGACATTTGCTGGGCTTGATGGTCATCCCCGCCCTCTGTAGTCTGCCCAGCACCTTCCTGACATGCTGAAGGTGCTCTTGCCAGGAATGGCTGTAGATAGCAATATCATCTAGGTAAGCCAGGGCAAAATCTCCTGCTCCTTGTAGTATACGATTTACCAGCCACTGGAACGTTGCTGAGGCATTTTTCATCCCAAAGACCATCTTCATGAACTCATACAAGCCTAAAGGAGTCACAAAGGTTGACCTCTCTCTCTCTAGCACTGGGGGTCAAGGGCACCTGCCAGTAACCCTTGGTAAGATCAGTAGTGGTAAGATACTTAGCCCCACCCAGCTGCTCTAGGGCTTCATCTGTCCTAGGCATGGGGTAAGCATCTGACTCTGTGTGACTATTTAATTTGCTGTAGTCCACACAGAACCTGGTGTTGCCTTCCTTCTTTGGTACCAGCACCAATGGGGGGCCCAGGGACTGCTGGACTTCATAATTACCCCTAGTTCCAAAATTTCCTGTATCTCCTCCCTCAGAGTCTGTTTGACTCTCTTAATAGGACTTTGGGGTCTTGTATCCACATGGTGCTGCACTGGGTGGGTGCACCCCAGTTTCCCAGTGAACATGTCCCCAAACTCCTGTAACACTGCTCGGATTTCTTGAACCTAGGTAGGGGGGAGTTGCTGGTACATTGCTACCCCTTCCACTGAGGTGTCAGTCTGAGTCTCACTGAGGAGATCAGTCACCAGCTCCCCCTCAGACTCCTCCTGCAATCCACTGCAAATACTCAGCACAGGAACCTCCCTATCATGGTAAGATTTCATCATGTTAACATGGCACAATTTGTGCCCCTGTCTCTTGTCTAGCAGTTCTACCATGAAGTTAACATCACTGACCTACCTTACTACCTTGCAGGGTCCCTCCCAGGCAGCCTGTAGCATGTTGTGTCTGACAGGAATGAGAACATTACCTGCTGCCCTACAGCATACTCTCTAGCTCGAGCATTCTTGTCATACCAGACCTTTTTCTGCTGATGGGCCTCTGCCAGGGTCTCTTGGGCCAAGCCCATGAGTTCTCTGAGCCTTGTCCTGAGGTTTGGGACATATGCCACGACAGACTCCTTGTGGAATTCACACTCACCGTCCCACCCATCTCAAATCAAATCTAGAGGTCCCCTCACCCTATGCCCATACAACAACTCAAAGGGTGAAAAACCCGTGGATTCCTGGTTCACCTCTCTGTAAGCAAACAACAGATGGGACAAATATTTGTCCCACTCCCTCTTGGTCTGCAAATGCCTGTAGCATTGTCTTGAGTGTAGAGTTTAACCTCTCACATCGACCATTAGTCTGGGGATGGTAGGGAGTGGTCTTTAGGTGCTTCACCCCAGAGTACTTCCACAGACAAGCCAGCAGGTCTGACATGAAATTGGCACCTCTGTTAGTCAGTATTTCCTTTGGGAAACCTACCCTGCTGAAAATTTTTAACAAAGCATTTGCCACCTTTTCTGCCTCAATGGAAGACAGAGCCACTGCCTCAGGGTATCTGTTAGCATAATCTACTACCACTAGGCTATACTTTTTCCCTGTGGAACATGGGGTACTTAGAGGTCTGAGAATATCCATAGCTACCCTCTGAAATGGCTCCTCAATCACAGATCAAGGCATCAAAGGAGCTTTCACCTTGTCTCCTGCCTTGCCTAACTTTTGGCTGTGCTCACAGGTCCTGCAGTACCCTGTTACATCTCTGAAATTCCCAGGCTAAGAGAAGTTCAACATAATATGTCTCTTTGTACATTTTATTCCCATATGACCTGCAGGGGGAATATTATGGGCTATGGCCACAAGTGCCAGATGGTAGGCTCTGGGGACTATCAACTGCTAGAGGGAGAGACAGTACAGCAGTTGGTACACTCTGGGCACTACCAACTGCTGTATTGTCTCTCCCTCTAGCCCTCCCTCAGGGGTCCACTCTCTATACAGTAACCCTTTGTCCCAGTATACAGATTCCCCCTTCCCTTGAGAATAAAAGTGCCTCACGAGCTACCTCCCACAGGCCTTGTAATGTAGGGTTTGAGAGCTGAGCCTGTCTCAACTCTCTTTTAGTAACCCTTCCCAGCTCCCCTTCCACAGGAAGTCTGGTATCCTCTGACAACAGTGCCTCACTGTCAGCCTGAGTACTACTACTACTCACCTCTGCCCTTGCAGTCACTCTGTCCAAGGGAACATCAGTATCACTCTGTCCAAGGGAACATCAGTACCCACAATCTGCTGTGGCTCATCTTCAGTCTCACTGCTACAGGGTACCTCCCTCCCTAAAGTAAACACCTCACCAGTTCTGGCTGCAAGTGTGCAGTCTGTATGGGCCTCCCCAGGCTACCAGACCTATATGCTTGTCTCCAAGCCTGACTGCATGTAACTGCATGCACACATGGTACTGCATTAGCAAAATCATTCCCTATCAGGACATCTGCAGGGATATCCTCAAACACACCTATTTGCTTGCTTCCTTTTCCACCCTCTCAGTCAAGGTGAACCCTAGCCAAAGGTATTTGGAATGGGGTCCCTGCTAAAGCTCTGACTGGAGTAGACTGCCCAAGCAAGTATTGCTCCTGTGTAACCATTGCAGGCTTCACAATGGTTAGATCAGAGGCTGTGTCCCTCTTAGCCATGGCCACTTTCCCATTCACTAAGATAGGATATAACCTCTTGTGGTAGTTTGCTACCCTTGTTGTCTCGAGGCAACTTACTTCTGGCATTTTGTCACTCTCACTTACTGGCTCTCCCACCTTTTGTTCCCCACCCTGCCTCCATTGACATCTATATGCTACATGGCCCCACTGATTGCATTTAAAACATTTAACCCTTGGTCCTGGACATATATCTGGACTAGTGACTTCCCCTGCTACTGGTGGACTCTGTTGGGGCTGCCCTCCATGGGTTCTGTTAGACCCATGAACTGCACTGGGTGTCCCTTTCCTGTGCAGTGATGCCCTGCTTGCTGGGTATAGGTTTCCCCTTCTTCTCCAAATCATCAGAAGTAGTGCATTGTCTATCCGCTAACCAGATTCTCATGTACTCAGGCAAAGTGCCAAAAGGTCTGGAAGCCCTTCAAGAGTGGTGACCTGACATCCACTCACCCACCTATGAAAATGAGTGCTTAGTTCAGCAACATATTCACACACACTTACATCTGCCTTGCATCTGTGCTCACAAAACTTTTTCCTATATGCTTCAGGTGTTAACTTAAAATATTCTAGCAAACAGTTCTTTACAACATTATAATTTAAACAGTCAGTATCACACAGTTTAGAAATTACAGTTATGGCTTTACCATGGAGTATGGGGGTCAGAAACTGTACCCAGAGCCCTTGGTCAACATTATACTGTTTACATACCCTCTCAAACATATGAATGAAAGTATCAAAATTATCCCTCTTTGTAAATTGTGGAAGAAATTTACTGACATTTGTTGTTTCTGGGGTTCACTTACTACCTTCCCCATTACCTCCATGACTCTAGCAAAGAGTCAGTATCTCCTTTTCATGTTGCCTCTACCTCTCATTCTCCTCAGCCTGTAGACATTACAGTTTCTTATTTTCCTCAGCCTCCAGATGTCTCAGTCTCTCTGATGCTTATATTTCCAAACGCTTGGCCTCAAACTCAAGTCTCTTTAACTCCAGACAGATTTTTAAGTCCTCTGTGGAAAGGTTGAGCTGTCCATTTTCTGAGAGTTGTACATCTCCATGGCCAGTCTGATTGTCCTCCTGGTTGTTATTCTGTGATGCAGTTGTAACTAAAGCTGCAATCATGTCTACTTTAGTCAGGTTAACATGCACCAGTCCTTTAGCCTGACACATTTCATCCAACTGGCTCCTTGTCAGCTTGCCATACTCCTCTGCTGACATGCTTGCCTGCTCTCCATGACTAACTAAGCTAACAAAAAAATAAAAAAATTGTGATATGAATTCTGAATGTTCACTGTGTAGCTGATTGAGAGTACAAACACCTTCAGTGACCACTGTACACAAGCTACAGGAATTCAATATCCACATCACTACAAGCCAATTAATATGTGATGTGGCTAACTTACCACTGTCAACCAATTAATATGTGATGTGGATTTCCCACCACTGCCAAACAATTAATATGTGACACCCCTGCACTGGCCCAATAATCAAGGAGCCTTAGTCCTCAACACTGGCAACAGTGAGGGATGTATACAATAGAAGGATGACAAGTACACACACAGTAAAGTACAATTTCCCTTAAGAGCACACAGAGATCACATTCAGCCTGGGTCTGGTTTCTCCCTCTTTCTCCAGATCACCAATAAGACTCTCTACTGGCACAGCTATAGGGTTGAGATCTCAGCTAAGTGGCCAAGCCAAAACCTCCAGCACCCCCTCTGTCCAACTTGTGCTTCGTGTTCCTGCCCAAGTAGCTGACACACACACTTTGACATTTGAATTATACACACACACACACACACACACACACACACACACTTTGGAAAGGCTGACACAGGTTTACTAGCTATGCCCCATTCTGCCAGACTATAAGGTAGTTATCACTGCCACCATCCAGCTCTTTATCAGCTACTAGAAGGCCCTTATAAAGGGTGACCAATCCTACTGTGTAATGTTACTATTATCCAAATGGTAAGTGTGACCAAGACCAAAGCTATTTAGGAGTGGCCTGTACAGTGTCACCAAATACATATGCAAGTACTCTAAGAGGTTAAATATATCTCACAAATATCAGCCACAAAGACAGGTTTAAATATATTTAATAATAAATAATAAAAGAACAAGACCATACTCAAACAACAGAGTAACTACAGAGTTCAGAATCAAAGGAAATACTTTAAAACAACGTTGCGGGACAGTCTCAAATAAATACATAAAACATCTAAACTAACATTTACTATATTCCTATCTACATTTAAAATAAATGATTTTACCCTAGATTTGCTTACAGAGCAAGGCAAATGCAGAAGTGCTGAATGGATGTTCTTGCTAGGTCCAAGACAAGATACAAAATGCCTAGTCTCCCTCTCTGAGAGAATTCTTAAACTAATCTCACATATCACTGCTGGGTTAGCCTAGATGACATCACTCTTTGACACCTGCCTTTAGTTCCCAGGCTAACAGATACCAACATAATTTTATCATCTCTGTGTGAGAAGTACATATCTCTCAGATGTTTGCCCAGAACTGGAAGTCGCAAAACAATTAAACACTTTTACATTTGAAACCTAGTAATTATTTCTGTTTCAAGACATTAGAAAACCCCCTAGCTCTAGACATTGTGTCTGCTTACTGAGAGAACACAATCATAAAACACTTTTACTTTTCAACTTATTTTCTTGAAGTGTTGCAAGTTAACTCTGTATGTTCCAGCTTCTACTGTTAAAACATACATTTGCACATGGATATAATTTACATACATTTCTGTTCTTTTCCAGTGGGATACACTGTAGTTACATTCTTGAAGCTCATTACATATCATACAGTTTAACACACACTTCTGTACCATTAGTTTAATATACACATAGCATATAGTTCTCTTACATTTGTAAGACAAGCATATGAATCATATTAATATTCACAAATGACACATGACTATCCACAAAATACTAGATAGCTTGGCTGGCAGTGTCACATGGGGGTATTTTTTTTTTTTTTTATTTGTATGGAGTCAAATGCTTTCACCAGATCAAGTTAGGCAGTGTGAACTGTTTTGACTTCATCCATTGTTTTCGTGACCTTCTCAAAGAAGTCCACCAGATTGAGTAAGTATAACCTACCCTTGACAAAGCCAAATTGGGTTGGCTCCAGTGTCTGGAGATTTCCTGTGTCATTATTGACCTTTTCCATGATAATTCTTTCCATAGCTTTGCATATGAGACTAGTGATGATGTATGGTCTGTCATTTCCAGGCTCTGTAGATGGCCCACCTTTGAGCAGAGGGGTGACTGTTGCTGTTCCTCATTCTTTAGGCATGAAGCCTATTTGGAGGCTATGATTAAATAGAAATTCCAGAGGGCCTGATAGGGCATGATGTGAAATTGTTTGATCTCGCCGTTTGTTCTTACGCACGGGTTCGGAGCTGACCCTCGGCTCCGAGTCGGCCACATCGCAAGCTCTGCATCTAAGAGAAGCTCGAGGCACAGTCCCTATCCCATGATCCCCTGCTGCTATCCCTCAGATCTAGTTTGCTGCTGCAACAGGTCACGTCGAGAGAAAGCTCGGGCCAGTAAAACTTTTGTTATTACTTCTAAAAACATTAATATTGCCTTAATAGTTAGCTGTAAAAGTTTAGTAGAGATTAGATAGTGTGTGTGTGTGTGTGTGTGTGTGTGTGTGTGTGTGTGTGTGTGTGTGTGTGTGTGTGTGTGTGTGTGTTTATATATATAGCTTCCTTGATATTTAGTCTTAGTTGTAGGAGCGACTGTTCTTAGGCCTTAGGCCATTTATTTTTGTAAGGGCTCTGGCAGAATTTTTTCTTAGATTTATATATATTTGCTATATATTATATATATATATTTACTCAGGGGGTTTGCTGTCTTGTATTTACTCCTACAGTTTAGTGTGTTTTGTGGTGCTGTGTTTTCTATAATAGATACATTTATACGTTCTTAGTGCTTAGCTTTAAACATGTCAGAGAAAGCCAAATCAGGTTTTAAGCACTGTCAATGTGGTCAGAAAATGTCCATTACGGACAATCATACCTCCTGCATCTACTGTCTTGGGCCTCTCCATCTTCAGGAGGATTGTTCCATCTGTCACTCCTTTAGTGGAAGGGTCTTGATGGAGAGGCGCAAGAAGCTCATCGAGAGGAGCCTTCTAAAGCCCGAATTTCAAGAGACCTTAGATAAGGCAGACCAGGCATCAAAGTCTTCGAAGGGGTTGAAGTCTTCGAAAGTATCGGAGCCCAAGTCCTCGGCTCCAAGTACCTCGGCTAAGATTCAGTCGCCAGCTCCACAGACCTTGGAACCGAGCATCGAACTGTTGTCTTGACTCAAGGCTCAGGTCTTGGAGCCAGTGTCAGAGGTACTGCCGTCTTCAATCCTTCGCTCGGTGACCTCTTCAGCCCCTTTGACCCGTTCTTCCAGGGCGATGTCGGACACCGATGTGGATCGAGTGGTGCAGAAGCTTATGGAGAACACGGCTCTATCCAGACTTATTGCGGTTTCGTCCCAGTTGGTTTCGAAACTTGAAGCCCTCCCCGTCACATCTATAGATCCTCCTTCGAGACCCATTGAGTCATCGGAGCCAGGAGTCAAGGAGCTGATAATTGTGGATCCCCTGGAGCCGAAGCCATCCTCGGCACCACTAACCTCGACACCCTCGGAGTCCATCGAGGGGTCTCAGAGCCGACGTTCTCTCCTGGGTTCCGGGGTGGATAGTCGGACTGTGCTTTCGGTACCGACTCTCCCCTTCGGGGCCTCGGCGCAGATTAGTTATCCTCCGTCTTCTGGGTCAGAGCCCGTGGTTCTGGTGCCCGGGAAGCTACCATGTTCTTCGGATCTGGTGGGGTCCTCGGCCTGGGGCTCCGGTGCCTTCGACGCCATGAGGAAGGTTTTGTCTGGTCAGACACTCACATCATCAGATACCTCTTCTCCTTCCCCGAAAGGACCGAGTTCTGTTTCTGCACCTTTGATCCCCACCAAGCGTAGAGACCCAATGCCTCAGCCAGCCCCAGAGGGTGTACTCTGTTCCTCGGAAGCTTCACCAGATGCCACCTCTGATGAAGTCCCGAGGAAGAAATTGTGCAAGAGGAGGCACATTGATTCCCCACAGGAATCACTGACATTGGACACCGACCTGGATGAGTCAGAGGGGTCCCCACGGTCCTCCCCTGAGGATGTCTCATTTGCGGACATCCTAGAAATTGTAAAACAGAGGGGTGGCTGGCAGACACTTGCCCCCACTGAGGACGAGTCGGTGTTGCTGAAGGCCTTTGGGGCTCAACCTTCCACTTCCTGGGTGACTCCGCCCTTCAACGAGTTAATGGATTTAATAGCTCGAAGGGCGTGGGAGGCTCCTGATACCATGGAACCAGTCCCTTGGAGACCAAATAAATATATTACTGCCCCCCAAGATAAAGCTTACCTTACCAAGGGAGTCCCAGTCGATGTTATGGTGGTGGCGGCAGCCACCAAGAAGGAAATGTCCGAAGCATCTTCCTCTGTCCATCCTCCTAACAAGGATTCTAGGACTATGGACAGGTATGGGAAGCACGTTTTTAGCTCAGCGACTTTTGCCATGCGATCGCTGAACTACCTTACGCATTTTACATGCCTTCAGAGAGATCTCATTAAGGAGTTGGGAGATACTCTCCAGGGTAACACAGATGCTGCTGTCTCAGACAACGTGACAGCACAGCTCAACACCCTTACTTTGATAGTTAACTCGTCCATGAGGCTCATTTCATATGTGGCTGAGGGCTCGAGTAGGGCAGCAGCCTCAGCGATTGCTCTGCAGAGACAATCCTGGATGCGCCTGTGCTCCTTTGCAGAAGCCTTTAAGTCTTCCTTTGCTAATGCCCCCTTTGATGGCACCTCCTTGATTGGGCCCAAAGTGAAGGAGACACTCACTAGGTGTGAGCAAGAAGGAAAGACCCTGTCTGCCGTAGGGGTCCATTTTTCCGCCCCCTCTAGACCATACCCGAAAGGCTGTTAGAAAAAAGAGTCATCCAGCCAGTCGAGGTGGACCAAATAGGATCCGGAACTTACTCAAGGTTCTTTTTAGTTCCAAAGAAAATGGGGGACTGGAGGCCAATACTGGACCTCAGCAGACTCAACACCTTCGTTAAGAAGGAAAAATTCCGGATGGTCACGCTGCAATCGATTCTTCCATTTCTTCAAATGAACGATTGGATATGCTCTATAGATCTCAAGGATGCATACTACCACATAAAAATGGCCAGGCCATCCAGAGATCACTTGCGCTTCCAGCTGGGAGCCAGTCATTTTCAGTTTTGAACTCTGCCCTTTGGCCTCACCTCAGCCCCCAGGGTGTCCACCAAGTGCATGGCAGTAGTGGCGTCTCACCTGAGATGAAGAGGATTCCAGGTGTTTCCATATCTGGACGACTGGCTCCTTACCACCACCACCAAGCATCACCTAGTACAAGCCAGGGACTATGCAATCAATCTCTGTTCCAGCTTAGAAATAACAGTGAACTTCGAAAAATCTACCTTGTCGCCCTCACAGCATATCTTATTCATAGGGGTGGAGATAGATACCTCTGTAGCACTCATAAGACTTCCTCAGGCAAGAGTGTCAGCCCTGAGGGATCAGGTCTCTATTCTTCTTCAAAACAAAAAAGTTCCCACATTACAGGTCTTGAAAGTATTGGGCATGATGGCAGCTACCCTTATTATGGTTCCCCTAGGGAGAATGCACATGAGAATCCTTCAGTGGCTTGATCATGGAAACTTGCAAGCGGGACCTCCGTTGGTGGATAAACAATCAGGAACTGATGATAGGGCATCTGATAGGGCATCCGTTTGTGCTCCCTGCCCCTGTAGCCACAGTAACCACGGATGCTTCACTGATAGAGTGGGGGGGACTTTTTCAGGGGAGAACAGTCCAAGGAGAGTGGTTGAAAATAGAGTACAATCTGCACATCAATGTCCTGGAGCTGAGAGCAGTGTTCCTGGCGTTGCAACACTTTCACGACTCCTTACCTCTGGGAACAGTGGCAATTCAGATGGACAATATGTCAGTAGTCTGGTACATAAACAAACAGGGAGGAACCAGGTCTTTCCCCTTATGCAGAGAGGCCTTGAGAATCTGGCAATGGGCTGTGTCCACTGGACGCTTTCTAATAGCAATGCACATCCCGGGAACATCCAACGTCATAGCGGACAGGTTGAGCAGAGCCATCCTGTTGCCTCACGAGTGGTCCCTCAAGAATCAAGTTGCGGAGAAGATCTTCCGCAGATGGGGCCAGCCTTGCTGCAATCTTTTTGCTTCCCCCTTGAACGTCAAATGCAGAAGCTACTTCGCCCTACTTCCCCCTCCAGGGGGTGCCCCCAGGGACGCACTGGTACACGATTGGCCCTCGGGTCTCCTATATGCCTTCCCTCTTGTTCCATTGATTCCCAAATTTCTACAGAAAGCCAAAGGTCTGGGAAGGACGATCATCTTGATAGCACCATTTTGGCCTCGACAGATCTGGTTTCCCTTTCTTCAAGCTCACCAGAAGGAGGAACCTTGGACTCTGGACCCAGTGCCAGACCTGCTGACCCACTCGTCAGGAGTTCCTCACCCATCTCTTCAGTCCCTCAAACTGACAGCTTGGCTGCTCCACTTCCCAACTTAGCCAGGTCGGACCTTTTATCCCCAGCAGTGCAACACATTTTAGTTTCTTCCCACAAAGCTTCCACAAGAAAACTGCATAGGAGCAAGTGGAAACGTTTTGGGTGTTGGGCCTCCAGACAAGGTATAGACCCTTTGGTGGCCCCCCTATTCACAAAATTTTAGAATTTCTCTCCACACTCTTTCATCAAGGGGCCTCAACGTCCACGATAAGAGTTCAACTAGCTGCCATATCAAATTTTCATGTAGGTGAAGGAGGAGCTACAGTTATGTCTCACAGACTTTGTAGAGCATTTATGAAGGGTACCTTTCATCTCAGGCCACCCATACGAAACCAGGTATTTCCCTGGAACTTGAATTTAATGCTGTCTCAACTCATGTTGGAACCCTTCGAGCCAGCTTTGATGTGTCCACTTAAGTATCTATCCTGGAAAACCCTGTTTCTGGTGGCAATCACTTCAGCTCGCAGAATCTCGGAGCTACAGGCATTGTCAATTAGACCCCCATATATAGTCTTTCACCCAGACAGGGTCACCTTGCGTACTAATCCATCCTTTCTGCCGAAAGTATGTTTAGTGTTTTATATTAATCAATCCATTGAGCTTCACACTTTTTTCAGGAACCATTCTAATAAATTGGAGTACATGTTGCACAAATTGGACGTCCACAGACAGCTGAGATTTTATCTGGACAGAACCAAGGAATGTAGGAAATCAGATCAACTTTTTGTTTCCTATGCAGACAATAAGAAAGGACTGGCAGTAACAAAATGCACGTTATCTAAGTGGCTGTCAGACTGTATAAATTTTGTCTATTCATTCTCCAAGCAGTTTCTTCCGTTCAAACCTAAAGCTCATTCTACCAGGGCTGTTTCCACTTCTCTGGCCCATGCCGATCGTTTGCCTTTGGATACCATATGTGTGGCGGCTACTTGGGCCAAGCCTCATATGTTTATTACTCAATACAAAGTGGACAGGACCTCCAGGGACAGGGCTTCCTTTGGTTCCACAGTTCTCAGGAATGTTCTTCCGTGAGCCACCCAGGGTTGCGGTGCTAGGGACGCTACCCGTGCGTAAGAACAAATGGTGAGATCGAACAATTTCACATAAAGAAGTTATGTTCTTACCATAATGTTCCATGTGAATTGTTCATCTCGCCTTTGTTCTTACATTCCCTCCCTCTGTCCCCCTCCTCGTCCTGGAAGAACGAGTACAACTGGTGTCTGGTTGCCTTCTTGGAGTTACCTGGCACTACCTGCTTCTTTTTAGGTGTGCTCATTACTGTATGCCTGTCTATATATAATTTGAGTATTACGATCTCGTGTGGATGGAAGCGTAGGCAAGGGGGTCAGTTATGTTCTTGAAGTCTGGTTTCTTAGCAAACTAGATCTGAGGGATAGCAGCAGGGGATCATGGGATAGGGACTGTGCCTCGAGCTTCTCTTAGATGCAGAGCTTGCGATGTGGCTGACTCGGAGCCGAGGGTCGGCTCTGAACCCATGCGTAAGAACAAAGGTGAGATGAACAATTCACATGTAACGTTATGGTAAGAACATAACTTCTTTTTTCATGCTCTTTAGAAGGTATACAGTCCTATAGATCCCTGAAGTTTTTGTGCTTTACATCTTCAGGTGTGCCAAACTTGCTGGCTTCCAGTCCGCAGGAATTTTTGCAGTGAACAGTGAAATATTGGAAAGCTTGGCTAAGAACTTGCCAGTGCATTGCAAAGAGTCCTTAGGACCCTGGGATTTAGTCTGTCTTGTCTACATGCTTTAGCTTACCTTAGGGAAGCTAATACCCTTGCAGCTTACTTAATCTGTCATTTTATTTCTGCCTACTGCTATTCTCACTTTGTCCTCCTTCCATTGCAGCCTAGCAAAATCCCCTTGATTTAATTTGTAAGACTGAAATAAAACATCTTAGACTATCCAGTCCATCTAGCTCACGTAATAGACTGAGTCACTGCTAAGTGCCACCATGGCTAACAACTTTCTTTTCTCAGCTCAAGCGCCTACCCTACCTTAAATAGTGCATTGCTGCTCCCTATTACCTCAGTTTCATTTGTGCAGATTATCTTCACAAGTAATCTTGACCATTTTGAGTAGATAGATAAAATATACAGCTTAGAGTTACTTAATTCTGGTTATTAGTTGGTTAAACATTACTCTAGTTAATCATTTACATTAGGGTAAAATTATCCACTCTTTGTTTTCCCTGTTTTCCTCTTGTTCTCATTATGTGGCCAATGACCCATGTGTTGGAGTTTCTAATTAGAACATCAGAATGTTATATAGTTAGATAGGTTTTCTTTATAATAGCTGTTAATATTGGATTGGTGTTAGTTTTATTGTTTTGATTATTGTTACTGTGAATTTGTTTAGTGCTTGTAGTGTTAGCCGCTGTAATGGATAAGGCCTTAGTGTTTAGAAAATGTGGCCAGTGTGGCTATAAGATCCCATCCCAGGGCAACCATGATTTATGCATGGTGTACCTGAGACTGGATCACCTGAAGGAGCATTGTGAAATGTTTTAAGTCCATCAGAAGAAGGACACTTGAGGAACGAAAGAACAAATTAGTTCTTAAAAGTCTTCTCCTACTAGAAACAAGGAAAGAAGACAAAAACAAGGAGAGAAGAGAAGATTGGAGTGGGGAGTGGAATGGGAAGGGAGTGAGCTTTTCCTTAGATTCTGCAGGTATATTGAGTCCAGACCTGTTTTCACTGTGTCACTCTGATTGAGGATGTCTTTCAGGAGTCCCAATATGCAGTATGATTTGGAGCACACGATGAAGGTCTTCATAAAAGCAAAGACTGAAATGGATGTCATACTGTCTCTAGAGAAGAGAGGTATGAACTCCAATTTTCTACATCTTTAGCTCTGCCCACCCGACTAAGATGCCAGTGGATTATGTATCTGTGCTTTGAGTCTGTGACTGGGACCAACTCCCTATGTCCCATCACTCTTGGCATCAGCCCCTTAGAACTAGGCCCTGAAAGGTCAGCAATGGTTGTTCAGCACCAAAATCAGCTCCAATCTTCAACTATTATCGTGAGTGGTTTCAATAGTTTTTATGACCAGTGAATCCTTTACCTCCTTGCCTCATATATTCCATGAAACGAGGATGGACTTCTCACAAATTAATGGTGAGACGGGTTTACAGCAGGGGCCCAGGGCAATAAGTATTATGGAGATGGATAAGGTGGGCCCCCTCGATCAACAATAGACAAGGTATCCAACTGAATGTGTTCAACAAATGGGAAGAAGGTAGACCACGTTCCTGATCTAACCTGTTTGCTGCAGTGGGTAAGAAAATGGAATTTTCCTCTTTACCAGCAGTTCAGGAACTGTGTACCCAAATAGAAAAACTAATATTTAAAGAGACTACAGTATTTTACAAACTGCATACTTTACAAAGATATCAGGAGCTCAAAATAACACCTTGTGTGCTCCGGGCTGTTAAAAGTCCTTTCTTGGCATGGACAGGATGTCAACAGGGGTCAGGGATATGGCCCCTATACCAAACATAGCAAGTGGGCATATTAATAAGGTAATAAACCAAAATACCAAACAGTGACGAATAAAAAACAAAAATAGACAAATGCAGCTGTTCTTGAGGCAATGATAAGAAAAATCAGGAAATAGCGTAATACTCTCTTTATTGCCGCTTTCGTCCGTAGACTTCTTCAGAATGAGATAAAACAACACACTCACAACTTAAATACACACATGTTTAACACTCCATAATTGTTAAAAATTACCAATTAAAGTAAACCACTCAATTTTAAAGACATACAAATCTATAAAGAAGTAATGCTTTATAAAATATGTAAACAAATCAAATCATTGCTTTTGTTTACCTTCAGTTTTTGGTTTTTTAAAAAACATTTCATGTTTATTGACTCATTGAGACCAGGTGTGTGATCTGCCTTTAATTTTATTTGCCACTCTGCTTCCTTTTGTAGTAACAAATTTTTAAAATCACCTTCCCTCAAATCCTTATAACACACTTCTAAAATAGAAAATAAAAATTTATGAAAAGCATCACATATCAACGAATGTTTAAAGAGAGCATTTTTCTCATCCTTACTTTTAATTGAATACAAATGCTCTCTAATACGTGTTCTTAATTCCCTGGTTGTCATGCCCACATAAAATGCAGGACATGATGAACACTGGGCAATATAAACTACACCAGCACTCCGACAATTAACATAACCTGGAACTGCAAACACCATCTCTGAAGTACACACTGATATATATGGACCAACAGCAATATATCTGCACATGTTGCAATCATTGCAACAATGCATTCCCTTTTTTACTGTGTTGATTTTTGGTCTCTCAATTTTATTTTGTCCCAAAATATGCTTTAGACTATTATCATTTCTTTGCACAAATACTGGTTCTTCACCTAAAATATCAAACATTTCAGCATTACCTCTAATTACTCGCCAATTTTTTGTAATAATATTTTTAATTTGATTACTATCTGAATTCATACCAAGTGTACACATTATATTATTATTCTGCACAATATTATTTGTCTTATTACCACCTGCACTCATTGTATCTCTACATAAATTTAATAATGGTGGAAAATCATTTTTACGTCTACTGTAAATATCATTAGCTATTTGCTGTAATTGTGTTGGAGGGTAACCTCTACTTATAAATAATGAATTAATGAAGTCAAACTCATCAATGACATCAGATTCCTTAGATGTCATCCGACTAGCTCTGATGAACTGGCCTTTAGGAATATTAGAAATAATATGTGTCGGATGTCCACTTTTGTAATGTAGATAACCATTATTAAAAGTATTTTTTCTATGGATGGTACTATGCATCCTCATCTCTTCTTGGTCCCACCTTAGATTGACATCCAAAAAATCAACTTTCCTGCCTTTACCGCCAATGACAAATTTTATATATGTAGATAAAGAATTAATATACCTAAGAAATGCATCGTTATCAATGTCACTATGATCTAAAATAAAAAATAAATCATCGATGAAACGACACATAAATACTATTTTAAATCTACTTATCAATAATGGCATAAATTGTTGTTCCCACATTGCCATGACAACATTTGCGTACGCAGGAGCAGCCGGAGAACCCATCGCTGCTCCTTTACATTGTCTATAAAAAGTTTTGTCAAACAGAAAAAAATTATTTTCTAAAATTAATTCCAAAAATCTACAAATTAATAAAACAGTGTTTGTCGAAAAACCTTTATAATGTTTAGATAAAAACTCCTGTACTGCCTCAATACCTTGAACTTGCGGAATGCAGGTGTATAGTGACACCACATCCACTGTGAGCATTATGTGTTTGTTAGGATTAAAACTAAATGTGGAAAGAAATACATTTAATTTAGTCAAAAAATGCCAAGAATCACGCAAATAGGAACTTTCATTACAAATAGTGGGTCCCAATAAAGCATCTATGACCAACGCCAAACCTTCTGTAACTGAGTGAGATGAAGACACTATAGGTCTGAAAGGTGGATTAAGTAAAGATTTATGAGATTTAGGAATCCCAAAAAACACTCCAATGCGCGGTTGGTCTATGACGCAAAATTCATATAGTTCATGACTAATGTCACCTTCCATTAAAGCCTCATACAAATATGAATGTATACTGCGTTGACGTTTATGAATTTCTGAAAGTGAAATAGTAACATATTCATGCTGATTATTTAAAAGTTTCAAAACACCTTCAATATATGCTTCATTAGTCATTATTACTATGTTATTCCCTTTATCACTCTTCATAAATCTATATATACTACTCAATGATTTGAGTTTTTGTAAAGCTTTGTTCTCTGCAACTGTCATGTTATAATAACATTTGCGTTTGTTACTCAGCATAACATCAATATCTTGTATACACAATTCTTCAAAAGTAAATAAAGTGTGATGCAACCTAGGACAAAAATTAGAAGGCTTGCAAAATACTTTGTTATTCATAGTAATGTCGTGTAACAAAAAGTGTAAATTCAACTTTCGTACATATTTTTTAACATCAACCACAGTCTTTACATAATTGGCCTTAGAGTGAGGAACAAAACTGAGACCCAATTTCAGAACATTCAATTCATCCGAAGAAAAAACATAGTCGGTCAAATTGATAACACTGAGATGACTGGAAATTAAATCTACGTTTCATCCCCCGATGAAAGAGAGTTCAGAAAAGTCCGACTCCTTGTTAGCACAGTTTTTGCCGAGTTTAAATGTTTTTTATTTTGCACAATGTTAGGTATTGCAGCTTGATTTAATGCAACATCTTGATTGCATCCCACAATCAATTTATTACTGATGTTAGTATCAGAGACATTGCCACTGATCTTATTTACAAATTCAGAACTAGGACCACTTTCCTTGTCAACAGATATGTTATTATCTGTATCTACAGCTTCGCTGTTAGTCTGAACTGACCTCCTGCTGTTAGAGAGGCCTATACCTGTAGTAGAAGCTAACGGTGGAAAATGTTTATCATACGAGCGAAACCATTCACTATTGGTAACATTTTCTACTCCATAAGTAACTTGTACATTTTTAACACCAGAAGGTTGATTAACCCCCTTATATGTTCTATTGAATTTGTTACCGGAAACAAAGTTCGTGAAAACAGTATTTGTTTCATATGCCTGTATATCACGTAACAACTTGTTGTGCTTCCTATTTATGTTCTCGTTAGCAGATAGGTCTAAGTCCTGTAATAATTTGTGAAACAAGTCACTGAAACCATCATCATCAAATTGCTTTTTAAAAAACAACTCTAAATTGATAATTTCTTGCTTTAATACTTCCAATTTCCTGCTATTGTTGTCAACTAATAATTTAAGAAAATTCATAAATCTTTACTTAATCCACCTTTCAGACCTATAGTGTCTTCATCTCACTCAGTTACAGAAGGTTTGGCGTTGGTCATAGATGCTTTATTGGGACCCACTATTTGTAATGAAAGTTCCTATTTGCGTGATTCTTGGCATTTTTTGACTAAATTAAATGTATTTCTTTCCACATTTAGTTTTAATCCTAACAAACACATAATGCTCACAGTGGATGTGGTGTCACTATACACCTGCATTCCGCAAGTTCAAGGTATTGAGGCAGTACAGGAGTTTTTATCTAAACATTATAAAGGTTTTTCGACAAACACTGTTTTATTAATTTGTAGATTTTTGGAATTAATTTTAGAAAATAATTTTTTTCTGTTTGACAAAACTTTTTATAGACAATGTAAAGGAGCAGCGATGGGTTCTCCGGCTGCTCCTGCGTACGCAAATGTTGTCATGGCAATGTGGGAACAACAATTTATGCCATTATTGATAAGTAGATTTAAAATAGTATTTATGTGTCGTTTCATCGATGATTTATTTTTTATTTTAGATCATAGTGACATTGATAACGATGCATTTCTTAGGTATATTAATTCTTTATCTACATATATAAAATTTGTCATTGGCGGTAAAGGCAGGAAAGTTGATTTTTGGATGTCAATCTAAGGTGGGACCAAGAAGAGATGAGGATGCATAGTACCATCCATAGAAAAAATACTTTTAATAATGGTTATCTACATTACAAAAGTGGACATCCGACACATATTATTTCTAATATTCCTAAAGGCCAGTTCATCAGAGCTAGTCGGATGACATCTAAGGAATCTGATGTCATTGATGAGTTTGACTTTATTAATTCATTATTTATAAGTAGAGGTTACCCTCCAACACAATTACAGCAAATAGCTAATGATATTTACAGTAGACGTAAAAATGATTTTCCACCATTATTAAATTTATGTAGAGATACAATGAGTGCAGGTGGTAATAAGACAAATAATATTGTGCAGAATAATAATATAATGTGTACACTTGGTATGAATTCAGATAGTAATCAAATTAAAAATATTATTACAAAAAATTGGCGAGTAATTAGAGGTAATGCTGAAATGTTTGATATTTTAGGTGAAAAACCAGTATTTGTGCAAAGAAATGATAATAGTCTAAAGCATATTTTGGGACAAAATAAAATTGAGAGACCAAAAATCAACACAGTAAAAAAGGGAATGCATTGTTGCAATGATTGCAACATGTGCAGATATATTGCTGTTGGTCCATATATATCAGTGTGTACTTCAGAGATGGTGTTTGCAGTTCCAGGTTATGTTAATTGTCGGAGTGCTGGTGTAGTTTATATTGCCCAGTGTTCATCATGTCCTGCATTTTATGTGGGCATGACAACCAGGGAATTAAGAACACGTATTAGAGAGTATTTGTATTCAATTAAAAGTAAGGATGAGAAAAATGCTCTCTTTAAACATTCGTTGATATGTGATGCTTTTCATAAATTTTTATTTTCTATTTTAGAAGTGTGAGGGAAGGTGATTTTAAAAATTTGTTACTACAAAAGGAAGCAGAGTGGCAAATAAAATTAAAGGCAGATCACACACCTGGTCTCAATGAGTCAATAAACATGAAATGTTTTTTAAAAAACCAAAAACTGAAGGTAAACAAAAGCAATGATTTGATTTGTTTACATATTTTATAAAGCATTACTTCTTTATAGATTTGTATGTCTTTAAAATTGAGTGGTTTACTTTAATTGGTAATTTTTAACAATTATGGAGTGTTAAACATGTGTGTATTTAAGTTGTGAGTGTGTTGTTTTATCTCATTCTGAAGAAGTCTACGGACGAAAGCGGCAATAAAGAGAGTATTACGCTATTTCCTGATTTTTCTTATCATTGCCTCAAGAACAGCTGCATTTGTCTATTTTTGTATATTAATAAGGTAGTATGAACTGTATCTGTAGATGATACTTATGTTGTTAATTTGTCATGTTATTTTTTTTGATTATGTTGAGATGTCAGTATTAAAGAAGGGTTTGAAATTCATCCTCACAGTTTTAGCCAGGCTTTATGAGTTAAAGGGGGATTTGTTCAGATTGGTGCGTAAGATGCATATTTTAGAATATTTTAATGCTACCAATGATGCTGAATACAAATTATGTTCTAATGAAAGAATGTCTTCAACTGATGAGAGTTATTACTCGTGATTCATACATGGAAATCAATGCTAATAGTAGGTTAGATACTACTAACGTAGTATCTAAAAGTACATTCATGCCACCGTTTAAAAATAAGAGTATACAATGGTTTTACCATGCATTTAATTTTGTGTTGGAAAAGGAAATGTGTGAATTTAACAAAGATATGAAAGTATTTAACATGTCTAAAAATGAATGGATTACATTAAAACAGTTGATTAATAATGATCAATTAGTATTTAAACCCTCGGATAAGTGAGGAAAATTGGTAGTAATGAAGTCTAATGATTATTATAACATGCATGATACATCTGAATAATGAACAGGTTTATAAAAGAGTGAATTTGAAGACTTATGAACAGGATAAAAGAGAATATAAAAACTTATTACAAAAGGGGTACGTTTAAATTATTTATCAGCTTCTGATGTTGCTAACAAATTCTCTAGTAGAAACAGCAATATGGCCAAGTTCTTTTATGTTCCGAAAATACACAAGGATTTGGAAAATCCACTGGGATGCCCCATAGTGTCAGCAAGTGGTTATTTTACCCATAATTTAGGATGTTTCCTACACCATTTTACATTAAAGGAAGTAATTAAGTTGCCGTCTTACATCAGGGATTCCTTTGATTTCTTGGAGAAATTGAGGGAAATCAGATGGGATAAAGACATGTATTTTTTAGAGTTGGATGTTACAAGCCTCTATACAAGCATACAGCATATATTTGGGATGGAAGCATTAGATTATTTTTTGGGAGACAGTCCCAGAACACAATATGTAAAAGAACTGGTATACTTTTGTTTGACAAATAACATAGTTGAATTTGACAGCAACTTGTATAAGGAGATGCAGGGAATGGCCAATGGGTGGCTTTTGCCCCCATGTATGCAAATCTTTTTTATGGGTTTGGTAGAATATACCCATATATATCTTAGCTCCTTTTATAAGAAATAGGTCAAAAAGTACTTCAGGTTTATAGATGACCTTATATTTATTTGTCAAGGGGGACGAAATGAGGTACAGTTATTTATCAAATTTTTGAATGAAAATAGATATTACATAAGATATGATGGTTTATAGGAAGGAATAACAGTGAATTATTTGGATATTACTTTGGAAGGCCTGGGGAATGGTAACATTAGAACTAGAATATACAGAAAATTTGAACAGCCAAATTATATGCTACATGCTTCTAGTTACCATCCTGAACATACCTTGGTATCTATTCCCAATGGAGAAATTTTAAGAATAAGTAGCTAATGTAGCGTCAGACAAGAGTCTGAAAAGGAAGCTAAAAAAGCAGTAACTATATGCCTAAATCGGGGATATAATGAGAATATAATTATGGATAGTTTTAATAAAGTATTCATAGATAGAAATAATGATAGAGGCAATAGAAAAGGTAATATTAATGGGAAAGCATCGAAAGATTTTGCCTCAGACAAAAGTTTGTTTTATGTTTCAAAATATACATTATTCTTAGTTAAACAGGAGAAATTAAGGGAATTTTGAAACATAGTGAAGAGAGAAGTTGCTTCCCTTCAGGAAGTAAAATTAAGATTTTCTTATCAAAGGGGATGTAACCTGAAGAACGTCTTGGTACATAGCACCTACAGGAGACCCTTGACAAATATAACAAAAGAAGAGGCCCATAGGGGCACTTTGCCCTATGGAAATTGCACAATATGTCAGTATGTAGTGACAACTTTTGAAAAATTAGTGGTATAAGGTTTCAAATACAAGGGTGTTTCCCTTGCAGAAGTGTAGGTATTATCTATGCCATTAAGTGTCCATGTGGAAGCTTTGTATAGGAGAAAGTAAAAGGAGTTTAGGGGAAAGGGTGAAGGAAGGGATGTTAAGAATAATAAGGTTATTAGTCCCATAGCAGAACATTTTAATAATATACATAAAGGTGATTTTAGTAGTTTACAAGTGTCAGTGTTAGAAAAAAAATGTCTGATTTTTTTAAGTGAAGACACAGTTAAATATTTGTTGAGAAAAAAGGAATCAATTTTTATATTAAAATATAATACACTCCAACCAAATGGTATTAATAAGGAGTGTAACTGGAAAAGATTTATTTGAATGTATGTTTCTTAAAAAAAAAAACAAGATTTTTTAGAGGTTAATTGAATGTATTATTGAGTGATTGGTTTCTTAATTAAGTGATTGCTGCTTTATATTTTTTTATATAAAAGTAACTCATTTTGAAGGTGTATTTACTCTGTAAAGGCTGTGTTCTAGCCGAGGCGCTAAGAGGATTATTTTGCTGTTAAAGGATTTACTTGCTGCTACAATAAAGAAGTCTATTTGGGAGGAACTGGTTCCTGGTCTTTTGTGGTGTTTTTTCAGCTCCATACTTGTTGGGGCTGTTTACCATATTCAACACTTACATGGTCAGCCTTTCAGTACCAAAGCCATTTTGGGGTCCAGAAGTGTCACCAGGGATGATGACCCTTGGTGCCAAGACATAAGCTGATGTCAACTTGTCCCTCAACATCCAACAGTTTAGAGCTTTTGGCATTGATTATGAAGTGTATCATTAAAAAACTTCAAAAAGTCTCAGTGAAAGACACCTTTCAAGGCCAGACCCATCCTCCTCCCTACTCAGATGATCCCCAAACCTGAAGTATCTAGGAAGAGGAAGTGCAACTGGAAGATTTTAAGCTTCTTGACAGAGTCTTTTACCCAAGATTCAGACTTCAGTGAAGGGGGTGTCTCTCCACAGTCCCCCATGAATGACCACACATTTTGGAAAATTCTAGAATTAAGGAGGCAGAGGGGTACTTTTCATCTGGCCCTTATACATCTTTGCTGGATTCCCGTGCTGACTGCATGAATAACATAATAGCGGAAAGGGCTTGGTGAGAACCCTGTGAGGCAGAGCCCATTCCAAGGAAGCCAGACAAAATACTGGACTCATCTGAAAACAGGAAATTTTGGAGTAAAGGTCCCCATGCTGACTCCATGGTGGAGAACCGAACCCTCATACAAGAATCCAGCTATTCATCCTTCAAAGGATTCCAGAGCAGTGGACAGAATATGGAAGTAGACCCTTGCATTGGGTTCCATTGCCATTTACCCTCTAAATTACTTTATGCATGTGAAGCAATTTCAGCATTATCTAGCTGACCAGACCCATTTAAATAAACAGTAACATTGGACTTTCTTGGAAAATTACAGATGTAGGAGTCGCTATGTTTAACATTTCTACCCTCTCCATGTGCTTGTTGCATAATGCACATTATGGAGCAGCTACAGCTGTGGGGAAAGGCATTACTATGAGGCATTATATGTGGCTCCATCTTTATGGAGAACTTTAAGACATCCTTCATGAACATCCCCCTTTGATGGTTCTTCTCTTTTTGGACCAAAAATGAAAGAGAAACCAGGAAGAAGCAAGCAAGAGGGCAAGACTTTATTCACTATAGGCATTCAGTTCAAATTTCCCCAAGGATCCCAAGAAATTGTGGTTCAAAAAGTCCCAGAAGCAACCCTTTGACCAGTTTCAGCACAGGGGGTCTTAAGGAACCAATTCAGTAGCCGCACCCTAGAGGCAGTGGCACTGTGTGGAATTAGGAGTATTTAGGATTAGATCACTGTTGCAGTAGTCCAAATTATGTAGGGATGTATCTTGCTAGGATTGGGTTAGATGACCATCTTCCAAAGCTTTTGAGCACCTTCCAAACACCCTAGCCACTGCAGCACTTCAGGAGAGTAGGATAAAAACAGTGGCTAGGGCACCAAAACTTCCAAACTTTCTTACCACTGAACTGTGCTCTCCTCTTTGGGCTTCAGGAGATCAGTGGTGTAGTAGAGCTTCTAAAAGGCTGGACAGATATGTACATTGCTGGGGATTACCTTCCACTTCATCAATGTTTGAGAAGAAAGCAGTTTACTTTCTTCAGAAATTTATGGTTGAGCAAGAGCTGGCCTTTTTAGTGGCTGTCACAAAAAGTTTTATTTTTAGACTTTTGCGTTTTCAGTCATTGTTACCCGAGGGGAATCCTTTGAAAATATTATTTTTTATGTAACAAAAGTAAACTTTTACCATATGTTGGTGGATGTCATTGAAAAATTTTATTTGGAAATCTAGATTTCCTGTCAGGGTCTTTTACTAACTATTCTAAGCTCAGCTAGCCATTTGTTAGACATATTTTTTCAAATGACAGATGATCCTGGGTCCCTGTAGGGATTCCCTTATAGATCATCATTTTTTTCCTGAAGAAAAGTGTGCTGTTTCTGTAAAACAATGTTATGAGGAGCTGGACCTCATATATTTACAGACTATCACTTAAAAGTTTACCTGAAAAGTTAATTTTGTAGTCAGGAGATAAATCTGACTTTTCAGGCTCCTTCTGCTTTTCAGATTCCCTTTGCTGTTAACAGAGAGCCATGATAACTCCTGGGGATTCCTGTGTAAATTATCACATTTTGTGGTAAAAATATTATTTTTTGTCAACTCTGGTTGCTGTGTCTTAAGAGGTGAATGCCCAGGGCCTGTGTATCTAGCAAGACAAATTCAAACAAGGGATTCTCCAGTAAATGCTTTCAAATCTCTGAAGCATCTTCGGCTATAGGCCCTCTACTGGTAATCACATTCAATGCCACATTGAGGTTGTACATAAAATAGTGGGAGGGAACCAGGCCCTACCTCCTTTGCAAAAATAGCTTTGGTAGTTGGGGATCTAGCAATTTAGGACTATCTGTTCCTCTAAGTTACCTATATTCAGTCAGAGCATTACCTTATTGCAGACAAGCTGATCAGGATGAGAGCAGAAAAAAAAAATTGAAGTTGATCCCAGGAATCTTCCAGGATTTGATTTCTCTGTGGGGGACTCTTTAAGTAGATCTGTTTGCCTCCAGTCACAACAGACTGTCAAAGGAAGTCTACTCCAAGTCTCTTTGTTTACAGGCCTGTAATGCAGTTACCTGTTTATTCCTATGCATGGGTATGTGTCTGTATATTTTTCTACCCTTTCTTCTGATAACCAGGATTCTTCTAAAAATACATAAGGGCTCTCCAAGAATAATTGTGATTCTCTTTTTTGTCCAGGTAACAATGGTTCTCCCTTTGTTTTAATATGACCAAGGCATTTTACCATAAGCTTCCTCACAGTAGTGATCTACTCACAAAGGACAGGGGTTGTTTGATACTCCCTATCTTTCAACTTCTTCAAATGAATGCCTAGATGGTTGAATTTTAGTGCCCTTTTTTTCTGAAGAGGTTCAGCAGGGATTAAAGGAAGCAAAAAAACCTGCTGCTACAAAATCATTGTGCCAAACCACGTAGATGTCCATTGTACAGGACAAATGGGTAAGGAAATAGTATCCAGAGGCTGTTTCATTCCCTTTTCCTAGTTGTCCAAACTATCATCTCTTGCATTCCCTGATGTCTCATCCTGTCAAAGGATGGTGCCAAATGCAGAGGTTACAAGTCTTCTATCCAAAAGACCCATCAATGAAGTCCCACCAGAGGGGGTCTGGGGTTTACTCATGATTCTTTTTGGTTCCTAAGAAAAACAAAGTGCTAAGGCCCATCCTAGATCTCAGTGATCTAAGTCAGCCTGTCAAAAAAAAAAAAAAACTGAATTCCAAGTGGTTATGGTGCACTTCATATTTCCATGTCTTCAGGAAGGGGATTGCATTTGCTCATTGGATCTCAAAGATATCTACCTGCACATCAAAACTGTCATGGCTTCCAGGAGATTTCTATACTTGTGGTTTGGAAGAAGTCATTACCAGCTTCAAGCTCTACCATTCCATCTCACTACAGACTCTGTAATGCTCACTAACTGCCTGTCAGTGATTGTCTGTCATATGAAGAGTCAAGAAATGTAATTATTCCCTTACCTAGGGAACTGGCTTCTCATCTCTACTACCAGGGCACCACTCATCAAAACAAGAGACTACTTACTCCAACTTTGCCTGTCCTTAGGAATCCCCATAAACAATGTGAAATGACAACTGATGCCCACTCAGAATGGACACCATTCACAAGTTGTTCAAACTTCCACAAGAATGCATTCTTGCAAATCAAATCTCCATTCATTGGTTGCTAGACCTTCAGCTGCTTTCAGTGGTGAAAAATAGAGAATGACATAATCAAGCCCATCTGAATAACAACTGTATGCAAGAAATATCTTCTACATTGACTAGACAATCAGAACCTGTCAAATACTGGATAAAGTGACTTAATCAGTGAGATACTCCTGTTAATACACCCTGCTAATTTATTGCATGCTTGATGTTCTATGGCTCCCACTTTATTACATATAATGGTCATTTTCGAATTATCATCTGTAACTTAATAACACTATTTACTATTACAGTAATTGTTTAAACTTTTTTGACTTTGTTCATATAATAGCTTTAATACCTTTAATATCTTTAAGGTAAGAACACTGTTTACTGTCTGGGTCACTGTTCAGTCTTTTGTGGGTTTTGTGTAGTTTCTGTAGTATTTCTTTCTTTGTTGTTGTTTGTGTAACTGTATTTGTCTTTACAGCTTGGGTCATGGCTAAAAAGGGTCTTTTGAACTAGCCCACCTACCTGGTTAACAAATGAAATAAATAAATAAACAAACAGAAGAGCTTGTCCATAGGATTCCCATTTGCCCTTCCACTTCCATGAACATGTTTACCATGCACATGTCTATTCTGGGGTTGGACAGATATTGTGCATGGCAGATGTTTCAAGTAGCATGGTCTCCCCACATCAACATACTTGAGATGTGCATGGTCAACATAGTGATACAGGCATTCCAGGACATTCTTCCTGTGGAGTGATATAAATCTAGATAGGCAACAAGGCTGTGATGTGGTATATTAACAAGCATGGTTGCACCAAATCATACCCTCAGTGTAGGGAAGCAGTGATAGGGTGGAAATGGGCAATCTCAACACAACATCTTCTGCCTGCATTTCCCATAGCTGGCCACTTAAGCTGCACAGTGAACAGGCCCAGCAGTTGTTTCCTAATGTCTCAGGAGTGGTCCCTCAGTCCACAGGCATCATAGGATTTTTTTCTGTCACTGGGGGAAAATTGCTGTAAGTTGTATGCATCCTTGAACAATACCAAATGCAACAACTTCTTTTCCTTCATCCCTCTACATAGACAGACCATAGAGATGCTCTTGTGCACTACTTTATGACTATCCTCTTGCATCTTCTAATGATGAAATTCATCCAGAAAACAAAATTGTGCAAAGCAACAGTCATCCTTATAGACCCATTCTGAGTCTGGCAACTGTAGTTTCCCTTGCTCTGGCATCACCTTAAGCCACATACCTTACTCTTAGATCTACTGTCCCATCTGTCTGGCAGGCCTCACCTGGACATCACATCTCTTCCGCTAACAGAATGGTTTCCCCAATTCCATTAATGGGCAGAGACCCAGCATTCCTTCAGTGTGCCAGATTCTCACAGCATCCCTAAAGCTGTTGACCTGCAAACTATACAAATGTATATGGAGGAACTTTTCCCAGTGAGCCAGTCAATAAATTTTAGATCCTTTCTCAGCCATGATTCATTCTCTTCCTGTTATCTCTGTTCGATGCAGGGTCTAGCTTTTTGGCCATAGACATGCATTTAGCAGCCATCTCCAGTTTTCATGAAAGGCTTAACAATCAGTCCCTAGCTTCCCAAAGAGTATGCAAAGCCTTCTTAAAGGGAACTTTTTTTACTCAAGCTTGATTTAAAAGTTCTAATGCCACATTGGGATCGTAACTTTGTATTACAGAAATTAACTTAACCTCCTTTTGATCCAGCCTATTATGTTGGTCTCAGTTTCATATCTGGAAAAGTCACCATATTCATCCCATCCATCCAGTCCTACTGATGGGTCTTTGGGCCACTTGTCATATCAAAACTAGTGCACCAGAGAGTGAGGTATCTCATTTCCCCTCCCAACCTCCTTCTGCTGCTTCATAGTGTTGCTTCAGGTCCTTTAGTAATGTATCAGATATCAACTGGGATTGCATGATGAAGGTTCAGATTGAGATGGGTGTCCTTCCACCACCCCCCCCCCCGTCTCAAGGAACAATAGGACTGGCTTCACCCATCTTTGCTCCTTCCACAGTCCACATCTCTGCACCAGCTGCTTTGAAGAGGGAACTTCCCCTGGAGTATATTTCTTCAGTGACATCTGGAATTTGCTCTTCAGTTCCAAGGGTGTCGAATCCAACACATTTTACTCTGCGACTTTTAGAACTGAGTGAGACTCAGGACTGAGGCCATGATACCAGTTACTCTGCACTGTCTGTGGATCCATCTCTCATTGCTTGCTTCACAGTGTTGGAGGCATTGGCCTTTGAGGCTTTGCACTGATTCCCTTCTCATGGCCCTCCACTTTCTCAGCTTCAGGGGTGCCTTCCTTGGTGACACCCACTTCTTGTTCTTCAGGAAAAGTGGCTGTGACTTTTAGCGGGGACTTCTTGGATCCCATTGATGAGAGGTCAGCCTTTATTGTTATGGGGAAGATTAATGCATCTCAACAGGGAATGGATACTTAGATTTCCTTGGCGTCAGTTCCATCCCATGACATCTACCACTCTCTGCCTCAGCTTAATCATGCATCCCAAGGTCAAAGCCAAGGGATGGTTTGGTCTCAAGACGTCTGCACATTTGCAGCATATTTATTTATTTATTTACATTTGTTTACGGGATAGTCCACTGGGCCAAGGTGAACCCATTTTCAGAGGAGACCCAGGGAGAAAAGCTCCAGGCATAGTACAGTATGACTAATACATAGTACATATGTAGAATCATGTGGCACAAATTATAAATGTGCTTTAAAGAAATGCATTACACATGAGCAGCATAGTACATATTCAATACAGATACATACAGAGGAGAGTAAAAAAAGTCCTATCAGAACAAACATACAATAAGTCAAAGCCACAGCAGTCCTTAGAGAGGTAGATAATGGCTCATAACAATACATTTAGCAGTAAGTCCAGTAGGTGATAGGAAGAGCTTGGAGTCAAATCTATGTAAGATGTAAGGTAGTACTATCTAGGTAGTTTGTTTAGGCTAGATGCCAGAAGGTTAGATTTTAAGAGACAGTAGGGATAAAGAAACACAGTCTGGAGGTGAGAGCAGCTAAAGGTGTAGTGTTGCTTTTGAGAGTAAATGTAGAAGGAAAGTTTTTTTTTAGAGCAGAAGAGGACATGTTTTGTGATATACAATGCAAGAAGGGGATATCCTCTGAGGAGTTAATCTCCTCTTTATGACATTCCAGTTAAGAGGTTATGTAATAGGAAGCACATAGACTCCCCTTTGGAGTCAGACTTTTGAGACACAGACTCGGATGACTGAGAAGGTTCCTCCTGCCCCTTCCAGAAGATGCTACCTTTGGTGAAATTCTTGAGTTAATGCAACAGAAGGGATCTTGGCTAACAGACCCACCCACTCAGGATGAGGAGGTCATTTTTGAGGCCTATCGCTCAACCTCTTCTACTTCTTAGGTGGTACCCCCTGTAGACTGCCTTATCAACTTAGCCACCAGGAGGGCATTGCATGAACCCACTACTACCTGCAGATTGATTACACAAAAGCCCATCAAAATTCTTCGACCTCCCAATGATGACAGCTTTGGTCCAAGGGCCATATGGTGAATTCTGTTATTATGGCAGTGGCTGCATAGAAATAGCTGTCTGATGACAAACCACTGTTCATCTGCTGAATAAGGGGTATATAGTCATGGACAGGTGTGGGAAGTGGCCATATGCTTCAGGCACCTTCATCCTTAAAGCCATGAACTACAGAACCCATATAAACTATTTCCAAAGATAACTAGGTGAGAAAGCCATAGCCTGTTTGAAGAAACCTTTCCAGACTCTAGGAAGCCATTAGAGACCACCTTGGTATAGTATTTATATTACCAAGCTCTTCATGTTCCTCATGATAATGCAACCAATTGAGCAGTAAGCATGGAAAGCCTTATGATGAGACCTCATGCCTTGCCATTACAACTTTGTGGAGAACTTTAAAGAGTCCTTTACAAATACCCCTTATGATGGATCATCCTTGTATGGTCATTGTGTTTGGTCCATCTTCTTTTCACTTAAAGATTTACTCTTTAACATTCATTCATTCATTCATTCATTCATTCATTCATTCATTCATTCATTCATTCATTCAGTCCTTCACACTGGTTACCAAATGGAATAAATCAATAAGAAAATGTTAATGAGAAGATAAAGATGCTTTCTGTCACTGGAGTCAGATTTCAGGCCCCTCAACAATCATAGAATCAGAACCAAAAGTATTCCAAATCTCTATGGTTTAGAAAAATCTGGCATCAACCTTTTGACTCTACGACTGAAAGAGACAGCCATGGTAGAGGTGGCCTTTTTAATAGATTCAGACCTAGAGGTCAAGGTGGTCCACAAAACCATGGATATTGTGGGCCTTTCTCTTGTAGGCAACTAACCTTGTCAGAATGACTGCTTGACTACTCCCCTGTGGAGGCAGTCAAGAGTTGTTTATCTCTCTACTCGCCTGTGCGGATGGCCATCATGTTGGACTTTTGAGTATGAAGGATGATTCCTAGAGGTTATACAATTCCCTTTTCCCATTTACCACCCCGCACAAGACAGACACTTCCAAATGTGTCACTCCCATCAACAAAAAGCAGCCAAAAGAGTGATTTGTCTCTCCTGGAAAATAGATCCATCCAGGAGGTCAAGCCAGATAAGACAGGGACAAGATATTATTCAAGAGTCTCTTTGGTTCTGAAAAAGAACAAGGACCTCAGGCCAATTCTAGACTTCATCCATCTAAACACCTATGTAAAGAAGACCCAGTTCAGTTTGGGCATGGTGCAAGCAATATTGCCTTGTCTAGCAGCAAATGACTGGAGTAACCTAATGGAAGTCCAGGATACTTACCTTTATATCAAAATAATCAAAGCCTCCAGAAGATTTATACGCTTCAGACTGGGATCCTGCTATTTCCAATTCAGCACCCTGCCTTTAAGGTCTCCCCACGGCCCCTCATGTGTTCACCAATTCCATGACAGTGGTCACATCTTAGCACTGACTATGACTGATTTGAATATTTCCATACCTAGACAACTGGCTCCTTGCTGTTTCAACAAGAGAATCACTAATTGATGCCAGAGACTTCTTGTTTCAGCCCTGTCTTTCTTGTGGCATATCTATAAACTACAAAAAAATCTATTTGACAACCAACTCAGACAGTTCAATTCATCAAATGCCACTTGGACACAACAACTTGCATAGTATCTTTAGTTCTGGACAGGTTCCAGTATTTTTACAACCAACTCAGGCAATTCAGTTCAATTTATCAGATGACACTTGAACACAACTTGCATAGTATCTTTACCTCTGGACAGGATCCAGAATTTAAGAAATTTGATCCAGGATCTCCTCCAGTTTTATCAATCCCTAGCATTCTTAGTTTTTTGAGTCTTGGGAGTTAATGGACACATGAATATTAATGATCCAGTTTGCTTGATTTAACATAAGAATACTACACTGGTTGAAAATCACAGCAACCTTTAGTGTTCCTTCTTTTGTGAACTGCAACACAAAAGGTGTAGTATATATCAGTATTTGTTCTGGATGTTCTTGTTTTTACGTAGGTATGACTAGTAGAAGTTTAAAAATACGTATTAGGGAACATATGTATGCCATTAAACACAAAGATGACAACAACGCCTTATTCAAACATTCTGTTGTTTGTCCTTTATTCAAAAAGTTCATGTTTTCTGTTTTGGAACTGGTACAACCTGATTTAAGGGGGGGAGATTATAAGAACTACCTAGAACAGCGTGAGACTTTATGGCAGATCAGACTTAATTCTGAAGTTCATCCAGGCCTTAATGATATGATCAATGTGAAATGTTTTTTAAAATATAAGGAATTATCTATAAATAAACCTATTGAATTTAATTCCTTTTTTACGTAAATTAGCTTTCTTTATATAGTTTAAAAAGCTTTAATTGATTTAATTGTTTAATTGCTTTTTAATTATTTTATTGATTGATTGTGTTTGCTATAAATATGCCTGTGACATTACTGGTGTTTGTATTCTGACGAAGTCTTCGGATGAAAGCGGACAAATAAACTACAGTACGCTAAAGTTTATTTTTGTGCCTCTCTTTGGTGCCTTGTTTCTGTTTTTGGAATACTACACTGGTTACTCAGAATTCATTTTTCTCAAATATAGCATCCTTATTCATTTCTAGTATCAATTAACAATCTTTGCAAAGTTCAGTTGCAATGTTGGCTAACATCCCTGGGCATTCTTTCCAGAGGACCATTTGCTTTGCCACCCCCTGCAGCTGTGGTGACCACGGATACCCCCTTCTTTTTGGCGGTGTGGAATTGTCAGGAAAAGAGTCCAATGTTTACATCATTTTAATGCAGATAAGGGCATAATCCTTTATTGAGGGTACAATTTCCATCAAAGGCAGATGAGTACTGTGGACAGATGTGCGCACAGAGCTCATCTGCCTTTGATGGAAATTATACTCTTAATAAAGGATTATTATACAGTAAAGAATGTGTAGCTGTCTGTATAAGCAAAACTTAACCTAATAAGTACCTAATAGTAGAATCCCACAGTTTGGTGTCTAACTCTGCTTGAATAGCAAAGTTTTGCTATTTTTTTAAAGAATTTTGAGCTATTTTTGACCTGGATAGTGAGAATTACCCCACCATCCTGAGATTTAAGCAAGTTAGACTTCTTACTTTTACTTGAATCATACAAAACAATTCAAACTGCATAACCAAATGTTTGTTTTCTTTTCCATGCCTAATATACAACAAAAAAGTATCTAAAGATGTAATGGGATCCTATCTCGCCTACATTCATGACAGATGGGTTCGGAGCCGATCCATCGGCTCCGACTCGGCAACTTATATACTAGCACGAAGTCTCTCATTGGCTGGGCTACACCCTATCCCAGGATGCACTACACCTGCTTCCCCAGATCTCGTTTGCCGCTTTACAAGCTGGACGTGGTCTCGACTTGGCTGGAGCTAAGTGATTGTTTTTGTACCTTTATTGGTCTTTGACCTTGGGGGTTTTTGTTAAATATTAACCAAACAGCTGTTTTAACAGCTTTCTTTATTATATTTGTGATTTTGAGTGCTTGAGTCGTCTGGTGTTTATTCCTGTTTTTCAGTCGGGCAAGGCCCGTTTTAGTTAGAGGGCCTTTGCCCTACCCTTGTGTATTTTTTGTGTACTTTCAATTCCCTTTGTGGTTATTTGCTTTTCGGGCCAAGCCCGTTTAAATTAGAGGGCTTTGGGCCGTTGTTCTTGTGTGCCTGTTGCTTGTGAGGTAAATTTTGCGCCAGTGTGTCTCGCGCTTTCCAGTTGGCGCTTTTTGTCATTATTTGCTTACTTTGTAGTAAATTTTTTTTTTGTGGTAGTACCTGTACTATGTCGAAAGAACAAAAGTCAGGGTTTAAAAAATGCACTCGGTGCAGTTACAAAATGTCCATAACAGACAGTCATTCTATTTGTGTTTATTGTTTGGGGCCGAAACATCTACAAGAGACTTGTAGCGTATGTCACGCTTTTTCAGCTAGAGTTCTTCAAGAACGAAAGAACAAGCTCATTCTAAAAGGGCTTATTAAACCCTCCTTTGAGGAAGCTTTGAATCCTCCTGTTGCTTCCAAAAAGAAAAGATCGTCGGCTCCAACAAGTCCGTCGGAGCCGACTTCTAAAAAGAAAAAGTTGACCTCTTCTTCCTCGGCTCCACTGACTTCGGAGCCGAGGGTCGAAGAGTCTGCCTCGATACCTCCTACTTCGGTTCCATTGTCTTCGGAGCCGCAAGTTGGAGTATCGAGAGGTGAATCACCTCCATCGGCTCCAATGGCTTCGGAGCCGGTGGAAGTGTGCAGCTCAGACTCTTCCCCCTCGGCTCCGAAGAAGGCTTCTTCGGCGCCGATGGTGGTCCATGAGTTGGTGGTGTCGGCGCCGACAGTATTGGAGCCATTCCGGAGCTGGTCCCCTTCTCCTTCGGAGCCGAGAGGAAAGTCTTCTCGAGTGTCTACCTCCTCTAAATCCTCGAGACTATCAGATTCGGACCTGGATAGGGTTTTACAGAGGCTCTTCCAATCTCCAGTGTTTGCTAAAATGGTCTCGGCTCCAGCACAGTTTGCTTCGGAGCCGATCCCCCCCCCGACACATTTGATTCCTCCTCCAAACTCCTCTGAGTTGTTGGAGCCGGTGGTGGTGGAGCAAGGTGGAGCCATACGGTCGGAGCAGAGACCCCTATCAGGCTTTTCGGCTCCGACTATGCTTCCTACCCTGTCCTCCGGTTCAGGGTTTGGTACTGCGACCTCTACAGCCGGGCCCGAGGGGAATACTTTGGGATTAGGTGCTTGGTGCCTAGTCTTCCTCTGAGCATCGGCTGCTGGAATTCCCAGTGCCATCGTGGCCTCTAGACCAGTGACTTCCTCGGATTCTGGAGGTCCGGCCTTTGAGGCCATGAGGAGCGCGCTGGCCATGCCTTTGCCGGTTCAACTAGACTCTGCCTCACCGTCCCTAGATTTGGAGACTGGTGCCTCTGTTGTGTTGCAGCCCCCCGGCAGCGGGGCCCCAGGGCCTGAGGATACCCCAATCGGGGGTTCCCTTCTTCCGGGTGGTCCGTCCGAAACTGCTTCGGACGAACCCCCACGGAAGAAATTGTGTAAGAGGAAGCACATAGACTCCCAAGATGAGTCTATTACATCGGATACTGACCTTGATGACGCGGAAGGGTCCCCCAAATCATCTTCGGATGATATCTCTTTCTCAGATATCTTGGAGATTCTGAGACAGAGAGGTGACTGGCAAGCCAAAACCCCTTCAGCTGAGGAGTCAGTCTTCCTCAAGGCCTTTGGGGCCCAGCCCTCTGCCTCCTGGGTGTCTCCGCCCTTCGATGAACTCCTTGATTTGGTTTCTCGAAGGGTGTGGGAACACCCTGATTCCGTGGAACCGGTGCCTACCAGGCCCAATAAATTCTTGTCAGCTCCCCCCCAAAAAGAATTTCTCACAAAGGGTGTACCGGTAGATGCTTTGGTGGTGGCTTCTGCCACACAGCAGGACGTGGCAGAGGCTTTGACGTCTATTCATCCTCCTAATAAGGATTCTAGGAGTATGGATAGGTACGGGAAGCGTACCCTGTCCTCAGTGGCCTTTACCTTATGGTCGCTGAATTATTTATGTCATTTTATGAGGCTCCAAAGGGATCTTCTCAAAGAGCTAAATGACTCCCTTGTTGGTAATCTACCTGAAGCGCTGGCCTCGACTGTTGGCGCACAGATGAATACTCTTTTTTCTATTGTTAACTCGTCCATGCGGCTCATCTCGTATGTGGCCGATGGAGCGAGTAGAGCAGCGGGAACAGGCGTTGCCCTTAGGAGACAAGCCTGGTTACGCTTGTGTTCGTTTACGGAGGCCTTCAAGTCTTCCTTCGCCGACGCCCCCTTTGATGGGTCATCTTTGTTTGGACCCAAGGTGAAGGACACACTAACTCAGTGCGAGCAGGAGGGCAAGACTTTGACTGCCGTTGGGGCCCGTTATTCCGCTCCTTCCAGGCCTTATCCCAAGGCTGGGAGAGGAGGGAAAATGTGGTTTAAAAAATCCCAAAAGTCTTTCTCTACTCCACCCAGTGATTCCCCCTCCAGAGGCAGGGGGGGGGGGTTTTGGAAGACGCCGCCCCAGAGGTGGCAGAGGCCCCCGTAACTCTGGAGACCGCGATTCCTTTCGTGGTTCTTCATACAACCAGCGTTCCTGAGTTGTTGCCCGACTGTGCAACTCCGGAGCCAGTCGGGGGTCGCTTTGCAGCGCACCCACAAGCTTGGGAATCCATAACAAGCGATCAGTGGGTGCTTCGCATTATTACCGGAGGATATATCATCCCCTTCAACAAACCCCCCCTTTCTTTAAGGGAGATCCCGGACGTACCACCCAGTCAGCGGGATCAGGCAGCATTAGAAATTTCAAAGCTGCTAGAAAAAAGAGCCATCCAGCCTGTCCCCATCGACCAGATCGGATCAGGAACTTACTCAAAATTATTTTTGGTACCAAAAAAGACAGGGGACTTCAGGCCCATTTTGGACCTCAGTTCTTTGAATCATTTCGTCAAGAAGTCCAAATTCCGAATGGTCACTCTTCAATCTATTCTTCCTTTGCTGGAAAAAGATGCATGGATGTGCTCAATAGATCTCCAGGACGCTTACTATCATATTCCCATAGCTCAGGAGTCCAGGAGACATTTACGCTTCCGCCTCGGAGCCAGTCATTTCCAATTCCGAGCACTGCCCTTTGGTCTCACCACAGCCCCCAGGGTGTTCACCAAGAGTCTGGCAGTGGTAACTGCTCACCTGAGAAGTATGGGATTCCAGGTGTTTCCTTATCTAGACGACTGGCTCCTTACAGCCACCTCCGAGCATCTACTTCTCCAAGCGCTCAGAGCCATGTTCACCTTGGGCCGTTTCTTGGGGATCACGTTCAATTTGCAAAAATCTGTACTACAGCCTTCTCAGCGTATTACTTTCATAGGCGCAGACTTAGACACAAAAAGAATGCGCGCCTTTTTACCGGCAGCAAGAATTCAGACCTTACAAGATCAAGCCAAATCCTGCCTTCACTTACAAAGAGCCCCGGCCCATCGGATTCTTCAACTGTTGGGCTCGATGGCGTCGACTATACTTCTAGTTCCCTTGGCCAGACTTCACATGCGAATCCTACAATGGCTACTGTCGGTTCAATGGTCTTATCAGGAACTGCCCTTGAACCACTTAATCATAATCACGGAAAGTTGCCGTCGAGATCTGCGTTGGTGGCTTCTACAGTCAAATCTCGACCAGGGGTGATCCTTTATTCCTCAACGTCCCATTGCCACTGTGACCACGGACGCCTCCCAGGTAGGGTGGGGGGGTCATTACCTGGACAGGTCGGTCCAAGGCACATGGCAGATCCAGGAAACGCATTTGCATATCAATGTCCTGGAGATGAGAGCGGTACTATTGGTACTCCAAGCTCTCCATCACGCTCTCCCACAGGGCCCAATTGCTATCCTATCCGACAACATGTCGGTGGTATGGTACATAAACAAGCAAGGTGGTACCAGGTCTTACCCACTATGCAGAGAAGCCATGAGACTTTGGCACTGGGCGGTAGCTACCAACCGCTTTCTAATGGCAACGCACATACCGGGGAAGTCCAATGTGATTGCGGACAGATTAAGCAGGACCATTCTCTTGCCCCACGAGTGGTCCCTCAATCAGAGTATAGCTGCGAAAATCTTCGACAGATGGGGTCTTCCTTGCTGCGACCTGTTTGCCAGCCCTCACAATGCGAAATGCAGAGAGTTCTTCACACTGTTCCCTTCTCAGGGACAGATTCCCAGGGACACTCTGACTAATATTTGGCCCCCCGGTCTTCTCTACGCCTTCCCTCCATTCCCCCTCCTACCGAGGGTGATACAGAAGGCCATTTACATGGAGAGCGAGATGATTCTGATTGCCCTGCACTGGCCTCGTCAAGTGTGGTTCCCTTTCCTACAGAGGCATGCGATAGAAGGTCCATGGTTTCTGGATCCGGTGCCAGACCTGTTGACTCATCAGTCAGGACGGCCTCATCCGTCTCTCAGGTCCCTGAAGTTGGCAGCATGGTTACTCCACTTCCATCCTTAGTCCGAGATAATGCTCTCTCGCCGGATGTGGTCCACATTCTGTCTTCTTCCCATAAACCTTCCACCATCAAACTTTATTCCAGTAAATGGAAAAGGTTTGCCTTCTGGGCTCAAGAACGAGGTATAGATCCTCTCACTGCTCCAGTATCGGAGGTTCTGAATTTTCTGGCCTTCCTTTTTCAGTCGGGCTCTTCAGTTTCTACCATTAAGGTTCAGCTAGCGGCAATCTCTAATTTTCATGCTTCTTTTGAACCTTCATTGATGTCTCACAAACTTTGTAAGGCATTCCTTAAAGGGGCTTGGCTCCTTAGGCCTCCTTTATCTCATCCTGTTCCTCCTTGGGATTTGAATATGGTTCTTGCTGCCCTAACTGCCCGTCCTTTCGAACCAGCTGCTACTTGTGATTTAAAATTTCTGTCTTGGAAAACGGCCTTTTTAGTAGCCATAACATCTGCTAGGCGAGTTTCAGAACTTCAAGCTCTTTGTTCTGATCCTCCCTATTTGATTTTTCACAAACATAGAGTTTCATTGAAATTGAACCCTGCATTTATTCCAAAGGTGGCCTCCTCTTTCTGTTTGCAACAAACCATAGAACTCCCTGTTTTTCCCAGAATTCTCCAATAATGCAGAATATACTTTGCATCAATTGGACGTACATAGACAGTTACGTTTTATTTGAACAGAACCGCTCAAACGCGAAAATCAAGTCAATTGTTTGTTTCTTTTGCAGCGAACAAATTGGGTCAACCAGTATCAAAAGCCTCCATATCAAAATGGATTAAAGATTGTATCACTTTTGTTTATTCACAGGCCAATAAAGACCTTCCCTTTCCAGTCAAGGCTCATTCTACCAGGGCAATGGCTACTTGGTAGCTTTTCACTCCAAGTTATCCATAGATGATATTTGTGCTGCGGCAACCTGGACTTCTCCGCACACTTTTATTTCTCATTACAAGTTGGATGTGGTTTCTCGAGGCAGAGCTTCCTTTGGTTCCACGGTTCTCAGGAGTGTGTTCCAATGAGCCACCCGGGATGTAGGTGCTAGGGACGCTGTCCCATCTGTCATGAATGTAGGTGAGATAGGATCCCATTACATCTTTTAGTTATGTACTTACCATAACTTTGGATGTATGGGATCCATCTCGCCTACATTCATAAGTACCCACCCTCCTTCCCCCTGCCATTTGGATTTAGAGGAGCTGTAGTCAGTTTTCTTGGCGTTCTTTCTTGAAGAACTTTAGTTGGTTATAGTGACTTATAGTGTCTCTGTGTTTACATGAGTGTATGAAAGCGAACAAACAAGATCTGGGGAAGCAGGTGTAGTGCATCCTGGGATAGGGTGTAGCCCAGCCAATGAGAGACTTCGTGCTAGTATATAAGTTGCCGAGTCGGAGCCGATGGATCGGCTCCGAACCCATCTGTCATGAATGTAGGCGAGATGGATCCCATACATCCAAAGTTATGGTAAGTACATAACTAAAAGTTACCTTGTCCAGATGGCTTTCCAAATCCATGCTTTACATGTATTCTTCATCCAGCAATGCTGTCTCACAAAGACGGAGGACACATTCTACCAAGGCAGAAGCCACCTTTTTAGTCTTCTTTAAAAATTCCTCAGATGATGATATTTCTGCAGCAGCTACTTGAACATCTCTGCATTCTTTCACCAGGTGGATGTGGTATCTCAGTCCAAGTCTTCCTTTCAGGACAATATACTCCATGATATTCTGTCATGATGAGACCCAGGAAGTTAGCTAGAGAGAATGTCCCATCACTTGAAGTGGATGGACAAGATAAGCTAAGATACAAATGTTATGTACTCACCCCAATGTTGGATCTTGACTATCTGTCTATCCACTTCTCTGGCTATCCCTTTATCCCATAATTGTCACCTATTATTTCCTGACAGACCACATCAACTTACTGAGGCAGTCTTCCACTCTTGCTATATGGTGTCTCCTTCTACATCAGGGAATGGGTTAGGTAATGTTAGGCAGTCAGCCTTGATCTGAGGTCACAATGTATTATCAGATGTATGACAGGAGCGCAAACTGTGTGATGAAAGACATTTGCCATTATGGCACCTGGCAGCAAACCAGTACCATCACATGAAGTGGATGGACATGGATAATTAAGACCCAATGTTATGGTGGGTACATAACTACCATATTCATTGCTTCTTTTTCTCCTGTGTTCCATAATCTCCCACCTTTCTTTGTTTAGCCTTGCCAGGTCTAGCCCTCTCTTACTTTTCTCTGCTATGTGCCTAAACCTTTGTTGCCCCTTTTGATACCTCCTGTCAAGTGCCTTTCAACTTGCACCTTTGCTGCCCTTACTCTTTTTCATATCTTCTTTGCTTACCTCCTTTCAGTGTCTATGTCGCTCTCCACCGCCCCACTTTTACCTTCCACTTCTTGTATGTCTTATCTTTTGCCCTGGTAGCCTCAACTTACTCTGTAAAGATAGTGGATTTTCTCATTTTTACCTCCCCTTCAAACCCTCGTCCAAAGTCCTGAACACTGTATCCATTCCTATAATTTGTTTACTTTATGAAATTTTTTCTTTCCTCTTAATTCATGTTTGACCCTTTACACAAGCTCATTAACCATTCTCTTAAAATCTCTCACTGTTATTTTATCCTTAGGTTTTTATGTTTTCATTTGGGCATGTCTGCCCCCCTACACCTTGTGGGGCATATCCAATTTTCTAGCTGTTTCTAGTATAGTCTTGCATGACTGGGCTGAGCCTCTCTCAAGGTTCAGTGCTTCAGACAGCACCTGCTCCATCTCTGCCCTGAATCTTGGAATGTCCCAGTCAGCTTTTGAAAGAATCATTGCCACCATGACTGTAATCTTCTTTCTCCTACTCCAGCATCTTTATTCTCCCTTCCAGTCTGTCATCATCTTACCTTGATATGTATATGGGAGCCAGTACACTATATTAGTTTACCAGACATCCCCCTGTTCTGCATTTATCACCAATTCAGTTGCACTAGGCCGTATCACTGCCCCATGGGACTGTGGAACTAGCAGTGTCCACCATCCACTCCTGCATCACTTCCTGAAGCTTCCCCATTGTCCTAACTAGACACCCCACACTGCATAGAAATAATTTCAAGCCATGCTCCGTCAACTTTGTTTGCCCATCCACTGTGTTCTATGTTCCTTCTTTCCTTCCTTTTACTGCCCGAGTACCTGACCCCTCTTCCACATCTGTGACAACCCCTTCCATCTTTCATAGGTTCGTAGGTAGGTACTAGGCTATCGGCCCTAGGGCCTATACAAGCCTAGCTAAAAAGGTACCCTGGCTTTCGCCACCCAAGAAAAATATTTTCCTGTGCCCCTGTCGAGCAGAGCCACAGAGGTGATCCCTGGGGAGAATTTCTTATTTCCCATCCAATCATCTTGAAAAGTGCTAAGATATAGACAGGTAGTTTGTTCCAGAGTATGGGAAGTCTCTGGGACAGGAATCTATCCCTCCAGCATGTTCTGTTTATTGTGGTGACAAGGTTTAGGTCCCTAGAGCGTGTAGCTTGGAGGGATTGGGATTTCTTTAAGTGGAGCATGTCCAACAGCTCTGGGTTTGACATAGCTTTGTATGTTAGGCAGAGATAGCCTCTGAGTAGGCGATATGCGACAGAGTAAAGCTGGAGTTTTTTGGGACAGTCTGCGTAGGGCATCTGTTTGAGGCCAGTAATCCTCTTTGTGAGGTATTTCTGCTGCCTTTCCAGTTGTTGTAGATGTCTTGTGAGGTACATACCAAAAGGAGCATTGTACTCTATAATGGGTCTAATGAGTGATGAGTGGAGGGGAACAATTACCTCTTTTTCCTGGATGAGAAACCTTTTGTGATGAGGTGTGCCACATAGAAGGTTTTCCTGACTGCTGTGGCAATGTGATTATCAAAGGAGAGACTACTGTCCACCTATGTCTCAAGGTCTCTTATCACACTTTTGGTGTTAAGTAGACTACCACCTATGTGGTAGCTCATGAGTACAGAGTTTTTACCAAAGGGGATGACAATGCACTTTTTGGCATTGAGCTTGAGGCCATGGCTTTGACACCAGGCATCTGTCTCAGTGAGGCCCTTTTGTAGGATGTCCACATCATTAGGAGTTTCAATTATGGCTCCTAGTTTGTAGTCATATGTGAACTTCATTAGCCAAAGACCTTCTGTGTTAGCCTGTACTTCAGAAAAGTAGATACCAAACAGGAGAGGACCCAGGACTGAACCCTGTGGTACTCCACTTCTCACAGGTCTGAAGTCAGATTTGGAGTCTGCTACTTTCACAATGTGGGTTCTATCAGTGAGCCAGTTGGCAACCCATCTTGTGACATAGGGAATTATACCTAGTTTTTATTTATTTATTTATTTTATTTTACATTTGTTAACCGGGAGAGTCTGACTGGACGCAGGTCCATTTTCAGTGGAGGCCCAGGGAGAAAAGCTCCAAGTTAGTTAATTTACAAGTTGGTTAAATCATTTGGTACAGATGTAATAAACATCAATAGAGGTTAATGTCAAAGTTACAAGTTGTCAGTGTAATTCTATGCAGCGAACAGTCATACACAGTTAAATATCACATGATACATAGGTCACATAAAAATGATTGCTAGATTCTTAGTCTACTCAATAGGTCATTTGTAGGCAATCATACAAAAAGTATTTTTTTTTTTTTTTTTATCTAGTAGGGAGAGCATCAAAAGAGCAGGTGTTTACTAGGAAAAAGTTCTAGAGTTGGTTGTTTAATTGTTAGGATACAATTTGAGAGATAGTCTTAGATTAGGAGGTTACTGTTTATTAAGATTCAGATTTGTAAGGAAGAATTCTTCATTCATATGGTCAGTAGAGGTTAATTCTGCAATGAACTTTACAATGCTTTGTAGGATTAAATATATATTGGTGGGGATCTTAGTGATTTGCCATGGTCTGGATTAACCTGGGGAGTAGCATGAGCATAGCCAATTGTTAGAGTAGTGTTTTTTTAGAAGGTGTTTAAATTGTTTTGTAGAGGTTGTGTCGGTTATGTGGTTTGGAAGTGTATTCCAGGCCTGGGCTATTGTGCAGGCATATAGGGATTTACCTGCCTCATTTTTGTGTCTGATTACTTTTATTAGATTTTGGTTGCTAGATCTTAGTTCTCTAGTGGTTCTGTAAGGCTCAGTGATGTTCTGAAGTGCTGGAATTTTATCTGGTAGGTAGTAGAGCTTTTGTGCTGTTGAGATTTGATTTAGTAGTAATACATTGGGTAGCTCTAGCCAGCTGAGCTGTTTTAGGGATATACAATGATGGGACCTATGTGAGGTTTCAGTGGCAAATTTGGCAATCTTGTTGTAACAAGATTCCATTTTGTTTAGGTCTTTATGACTTAGATTGGCTAATATGGCATATAGTAGGATTGGTTAATATGGCATATAGTAGGATGGATAGCAGGTGGGTTCTAGCAGTAGTAGTTTTAGTATGTGTGTTCATGAATTGTTTGTTTCTATAGAGTAGGCCTAGTTTCTTGTTCACTTTTTGATGGTTTGTGCTATATGGGTATCAAATTTTAGTTGGTGATTGATTTCTACACCTAGTAGTTTTGTGTGAGGAGTTGGTGTGATTTGAATATTACTTTTAGAGTTTATAGTTAATGTTTCTTTTGAGGGCTGGGATCTTCCGGGATTGAACAGAATCAGTTTAGTTTTGTTGGGATTGAGAATAAGTTTGATATTGGCAAACCATGTTTTAGCTAGAGTGAAGTTTGATTGGGTCAGGGTTTGTAGTTCTTTAATGTTTGGGGCGGCACATGTAATGGTGGTATTGTCTGCGTATTACACTGCTGAGGCAGTGGGTAGGGCTGAAGAGATCTCATTAGTGAAAAGAGAGAATAGTAGAGGGCCTAGGATAAATCCTTGATGGACTCCTATGGAAACTGGCAGTAGGGTGGACAATTTGTCTTGCCATAGTACTGCTTGATGTTGGTCTGATAAGTAACTGTGAAACCAACTTATTGTGGCAGAGCAAAGGTTAAGGTTAGATGAGGTTTGGAGAAGCATATTATGGTTCACCATGTCAAAGGCCTTTGATAGGTCTAAGAAGATGGAAGATACAAATAAGCCTTTGTTCCTATGCTGGTTAACTGTGTTGGTATAGGAAAGGAGAGCAGTAGTGGTGCTGTGGGAGGGACTAAAGCCATGTTGGGTTTGGATAGTAGATTGTTTTTTTGGAGGTAATATATTATATGGGAATGGACAACTCTTTCCAGTATTTTGGATAGAGGGGATAGGATAGCAGTTGGGCGGTAATTGGTCAGTTCTAGGGAAGAGCCACCTTTATGAAGTGGAATGATATGTGAAGTTTTCCATAAGGTGGGTACTTTATGTTCAGGTAGAGATCTGTTTATGAGGACAGATACAGGATAGGATATGGCCTCTGCAGATATCTGAAGGAAATCTGCCGGTAATTTGTCAGCAGCTAGGGTAGTTGGTTTAAGTTGCTGAAGGAGTTTTGAGATTGTCTTGGTTGGGACTGGTTGTAGGGAGAAGGTAGTAGTGGTCTGTGTTTCATTATTGTGGAGTGGGGTGAGTAGTTGTGTTGGTGTGTTTGTGTTTGGTTGGGCGTTTGCTTGTTTTAGTATGGTTTCTGTGAAGAAATTGTTGAATTGTGTGGGGATATTGGTATAATTATTTGGGAGCACAGGGGTAGGGATGGAGGCTTTTCCTGGGTATAGTATTTTATTTATGCTGGACCAAAATTTTTGTGGATTATGTGCATATTTGTTTTGGGTATATAGTAGTTAGTTTTGTCGGCTTTAATCTGTCTTTTAGCTTTATTACGAAGTTCTAGATAATTTTGCCTTAGTTTAGGGGATTTATCTTTATGAAACAGTATCCAACTTTTATCCCTTTCTTTCATTGTGTTTTTAGTTTCCTTTGTGAGCCATGCAGCATGGTTGTTTTTTATCCTTACTGTTCTAGAGGGTGCATGGTAGTTTAAGATATCTAGAAAGGTGTTATTAAAATATTGTACAGCATCGTCAAGGGGTAGTTGTTTAAGGGGGATCCAGTTGCAGCATTGTAGTGATCTATTAAAGTCAGTGGCCTTGAAATTATTTTTGTTGCATATCATTCTAAGGATGGGCTTGTAGATGTGTAGGTTAGATCTATTCCTAATTAGATAAGTTGGCTGGTGACCACTTAGACTGTCTGGGAGACACCCTGACTGTTGTACAAGGGAGGGATGGGATAACAGAATCCAGTCTAAGGTGGATTGACGTTTAGTTGCTTTGTCAATTCTGGTGGGGTTGGATATTATTTGGGTGAATCTGTGGAGGTTGATGTGGGTAGTGGGGTTGTGGTTAGAGCATTTTAGCCAGTCTATGTTAAAGTCCCCTAGTACTATTGTTTCATGAGGAAGGGAGTTTGAGGTCCAATTAAGTAGGTTTTCTGTTGTATTGATGTTATGGCCTGGAGGGAGGTAGTCTCCTGCAATTACTATTTGTTTGTGAGAGTTTAGTTTGAGTTTTGCCAGGATCAGTTCTATATCCTTAACTTCTTGGGTATCACAGTCAAACTGTTCCAGGGTGAGATGGTTTTGAAATAAGATAGCTACCCCTCCACCTTTCTTTTCTACCCTATCCCTTCTTATTATATTATAGCCTGGGGCTATAATTTCATTATTGCTATGTTCAGGTTTAAGCCAGGTTTCTGTTAATATAACTACGTCTGGTTTATATAAGGCTAGTAGGGCATGAAAGTCCTGGATTTTGTTTAGTATACTTCTTATGTTTATGTTTAGGAAAAGGAGGGATGAGGCGGGTCTGTTGTAGATAGGATTAACTAAGTTTGGGTTAGTGGTAATAGTATGAGTGGTTGGGGTGTATGTCACCACAGCAGGTCAGTGTGAGTAGGAGGTGTAGATAGAGTTTAATTAATTTGTGCAGTATTTTGTTTTGTTTGTGGGAGGTGAGTGGGTTAGTTTTTGGTGTTAGTTTATTATGACTGTATGTGAGTATCTTACAGGTATTAATATTGGTTGGTGTGATTGTAAAACATTTTAAGTGATTGTGGTAAGGTATGATTGTAGTCTGCCATGGAGATGGCTTGTTGCCTTGTAGTTGGCAGTGGTAGGAAGAGAGGATGGAGAGAAGGAGTAGGGTGAGAATAATGGTTGGATAGAGAAGTAGTGTTATTACTAGGTTCCTTTGTGATTTGGGCATCTTTATTTTTATGCAGAGAGAGAGTTGTTGAGATACAGCTAATACATGGGTATTGATGGAGGGTGGTGCAGTTAGTATGTAAGGGTGTGGTATAAGTGGATATGTAGTAGTTGACTGATTTGGGAGTGTATAGTTTGTTGGTGGGTGTGGTGTTTTCAGTTTCAATTAGGTTGTTAGGTTAAGTGGGTGGTAAGGTAATTACCGGTGGGTGTGGTGCTTAGGTATAAGTTACAGACCTAGGGGTGGGTGAGAAATGGGGTAGGGTAAGGGAGCGGAGTGAGCCCGAGTGTTAGGGAGGGTGAACGGAGCGAGGCTGTACTGGGTTGGAAGAGGCCCAATATTCACAGAAACAATCAGTGTAAGTTGTTGAAGATGGAGGAGACCTCTAGCTTCACTGATTTCTTTTATGCACAAATCTCTGAAGGGGAATTAGACAGCCCTAGGGTAGAGAGCTAACAGGCATAGGTCTGTGTAGATGGTTAGTGCTAGGTATATTTGCACTTCTGTTAAGGTGGATATAGAGTCTTAGTGCTGGTAACAGGATACAGGAGGGAAAGTGCAGCTACAGGGCCGGGAGTAAGGCTAGATAGGTGAGTGGGGGTGTTGTATTGGGACAGTGTTGGTGGTGGTGGGCTAGGGTTATGGTGAGATGGTCCTGCTAAGAGAAAAGACCAGTGTGAGGATGGGGTAAAAAAGGGGACTGAGAGGGGGTTAGTTTAGTAGCGATTGGTAAGTGGACATAGTATGATAGAGAGAGATACTTTTAAGTGGAGGTAGGTAGAGTGAGGGACAGATAAAGTGACTGAGCTAGTGAGATGGGGTTGGTGGGACACTGGAAGGTTGTAGTGGTTAAGACAGTTGGGGCTCCCAGGGCTGTGACTAAGCTGACCAGGTACCCTCAACAGATTATTACAAAGTAGGCTAAGTAGGACTAGGTAGATGACATATATCACAGATACGTTCTTTAGTTAAACTGGGACTGTTGTTGGCGAGGTTTCCACTGAAGATGCAACATGCAAGGGAGTTGTGGTCTTTCCAAGTGGGTTAGGATTTGAAGAAAACCTTAAAGTTTTGGTGCCAGGGACCTGTAGGATTACTATGGAGAAAATAGAACAATTGTAAGATATATTTGTAGTAGCTGAAGTAGCAAGAAACAGGTATTATGGAGGAGGAGGTGAGATAAGGATAGTAGGGAGAGATAACCTGTAAGAGGGAGGAGATAGATATAGTGGGAAAAAAAGGAGTAGGGGTATATTTAGTGTGTTAGGTAAAGGACTAAATTAATTTAGGTAGAGCAGTGAAGAGACGTTAATATGAGGGAGTACAAAATACTATAGGAGAGAAGATAAGCAGCTAGCAAAGGATTCAATACAGTTTTTACACAGAAGTATGCACCATAATTGATGTTTGTAACCTCTAAGATAGTTAATAGCAACAAATCAATGATATACATCCAATGCAAACAAATTTCATATAAATCACCTCACAAATATGCACTGGTATAGCTCTGTATGAAACAGGAGAGTACAGTCACAGCACAGCAAGGCAAACACCTTTCAACTGATAATAGCTTATGCTTAATGTATTACTACACAAAGATAGGGGATACAGGCTAACCATGGTACTATCAGTCAACTAATCACTACTAAGATCTACTAATCTGGTCATACTGTTTAGGTACAAAATGAGTTTGTAATAGACCTAAAAAGTATTACAACAGATCGCATTTGAGAGAACAACATGAATCTAATATAGTAACACAGCAGTATTCATTTGAGTACAATTAATATCTTTAAATGTGAGTTAAATCACATTGACCAATGGTACAATCACAATAGAGAGCTGTGTCTAGTTTGCATTTGGTACTATAGATTAGTAGTTTAATGAGTTTATCTATAATTCCAGACTGGGGGATGGTGTCAAAAGCCTTGGCGAGATCTAGATAGGCTGTGTGAACCACCTTACCCTCGTCTACAGCTTTGGTGACTGCTTCAAAGAAGTCAGTCAGGTTTAGGAGACATGATCTGCCTTTTACAAACCTGAACTGGGTGGGTTCCAGAGTTTGGAGATTACCAATGTCTTTGTTTATAAGTTCCATGATGATATGTTCCATGGCCTTGCAGACTAGGCTCATTAGGCTAATGGGGCGGTAGTTCCTATGGTCTGTGGTGGCTCTCCCTTTGTGGAGTGGGATAACTATTGCTGTGTGCCATTCAGTGGGCACAAATCCTGAGGTGAGGCTATGATTGAACATGGTGCTTAGGTGGGATGCCAGTTCATTCTGTAGTTTATGTAGAACGCAGCCTGGGATGTTGTCAGGTCCCATGGATGTTGTGTTCTTGGCTTTGGAGAGTGTGGTTTTTACCTGTGCAGCTGTGATTACAGGAACTTTGCATTCTTCTGGTATAGAGATGGGCCTTTTAGGGGGTGAGTGGGAGTTAATGTTAGCACTGAACCTATCTGCCAGGATGTTGGCAATATCATTTGGTTCTGTATATTTAGTGCCATTGTGCTGTAACTAAGAGCAGATCTGAGTGTTGCCATTGAGATTCTTGACATAGCTATAGAATGCTTTGTGGTTGTCTTTAGAATCAGTGTCGATTTTGTTTTCATAACTAGCTTTGGAGGATTTTATGAGGGATCTCAGCTTCTAACTGAGGCTGACCAGGGAGTTCTTCAAGTCATAGGATTTTACTGTTTTTTGCAACAGTTTCTTTCTTCTGTTGTAGAGTTTGTTTATGGCAGGGGACCACCAGATTGGCTTCCATTTTTTGGAGGATGGCATCTTGGTTCTGTTAGGGATAGCACTATCCATGCACTCGTGTAAGTGCTTATAAAGTGCATTTGTGTAGGATTCAGCAGTCGTACCTCTATTGTCCATCTGCATGGGTGTCATGAAGTTTGCCACTTCTGTCTTAAGAAGTGTGAAGTTGGCTTTGGAGAAATTTTTTACTGTGGTTTCCCTAATGGGGGGTGGGGGTGGGATGTGGATGTCTAGGGTGATTTGCTTGTGGCCGGATCTGACCAATGAGGAATTGACCTCTGGTGTGGAACACTGGTCGCCCACTTGGATAATCTTGGATGCATTATGCTGAGCAACTAGCCTGGAGGTGTGTATATCCTTAACAAATATGGACACGCCTCCACCTTTAGTGTTTTGGTCCAGGTTAGGTGGCCAAAAGGTGTGATATGAATTATAGCCTGGCAATGCAGGGGTGCTCTCTGGAGCCTTGAACCAGATCTCTGTCACTGCACAGATGCCAATGTTCTCTATTTTAAGGAGTGCCTCGAGTGAATGCATTTTGAGGTTTAGATTTCTAGCATTGAGTAGCATTACCCTCAGATTTTGCTTGCTTGTACCTGTTACAGTGGTGAATTTGTCATTTGAAACTTGCCTAAAAAAGGCACTATAGGGGTAGCAAGAGCCTTAGCCAGTATCTGGAATCCCAAGGGTGGTAGGTGCAGGCCATCTCTGGCAAAGCATCGTAGTCTGTCGATCATGTCATTCCAGGCAGACAGATATTGGATCCCCTTAGAATGACACTAGAAGCATAGCCAATTGTTGAAGTCAATCATTTTGTCCTTGTACTGTGGTATCATTCTAGGTGATGGCAGGATGCTACTCAGGGCTATGGTCATATCTGCCTGGGCTACAAGATCAGAGAGCTCCTCCATGTCTCTTTTCATGTAGTCCAGGGAGGTACATCTCAGGTCATTCACACCAACATGGACAATGATAGAGTCATATTTGTACTTGTTGTGGTTTGACCTGAGTACATGCATTATGTGGTGGATCCTGGCACCTGACAGGCAGCTGACAGTAACTTTCTCCTTGTTTAGCCTGGTGGGTGGAACATCAGTGTGCCTGACTATAGAGAGTCACTTGTGACTAGAGTGTTGGGTATGTTGTTATGCCTTATGGGCTGTGGTTGAATGGCACACCGAGTTTGTGGGCTATGTGTCATTTGGGTCGTGGGTTGTGTTGGGGGGTTGGAGGTTGCATGTGTTTCTGCTTTGGAGGTCTCTGTTGCTTTAGTGGATTTTTATTGAGAGCCTCCGTGAATGTAGGTGTGTGTTTTGTGTTGCTATGTGTGTGTTTTGGTGGTGTAGGTTTTGAGGGACTATGTGATGAGTGTGGTGTGGTGCAAGTGTTTACCTTCTCCTCTTGACTGTCTAGTCCAGTCTTGGGTGAAGAGAGCTTTGCTTCCAGTTTGGCTATATAAGTGCATCTCTCACAGGTTGTAGTGTTGGGTGGTAGGAGGAAAGGGTGGTCTGTGTACATGAGGCAATTGCTGCATTGCCCCAAGATGCCCAGATTCATCAGGTAGACAGAAGAAAACACCGGGAGGTGACCCTTAGACATGCCTGGATAGGTGCTTATTTATTAAGTACTAAAAACTGTTTTCCTCTAGACAAGTGAGGAAAGTTGAGTGCTATAGTAATTTGTAGCTTATTTAGTGCTTAAGAGTTCTGAACAAGTGCTGAGCTCAAAGAAACAGATTTGAGTGCTAAAACTAAAAAAACTGGCTAGTTCTAAGGGAAAATTTGAAGAGCAGACGACTTTATGGCACTAGGAATAGTTTAACCCTAGCTAAGCGGCAATGCATAAAGTGTATTTTTTTTAATACAACAGTAGCAAATTAGCAAACTGATTTAAACAAATTAACCAATAAAAAGCTAAAAACTGAGCCCCGTTCCAGCAGTCTTTGATCAGACAAGTTCTAACTGCACACTCCTGCCACTAGGATGCAGGGGAACCTTCTCCAAAAAAAGATGGTCTGGATTAGTGCTCAAGTTATACATACAAAGCTAGATTCAGCAGGTCTGAATTTAGTCTATAATACAGCAAACAAGGCGTACCAATTTCAGAAAGAAACAGTTCAAATAAGCAGGCACAATAAGCCTTTAACCAGAAACTTTAAAGGTTTAGTCACTGAGGTGTACATTTCCAACGACCCCCCCCCCCCCCCGCCAAGGAATGTTGTCCCTTCTGGTCTAGGATAGAGCATGTTCCTGACACAGAGTTGGTCTTTCTGACAGACTTTCACCCCATTCTTTCTTCCAGTCTTAAACCATTTTCCCCCATGTTCACTGCCACAGATGCCCCAAAGTCTTCTCATCTTCTAGTTTAGATATTCTATTCCTGCTTAGGTCCTTCTCTCATTTCATTACAAGGAATCATAATTTGGAGGAATAAGGGAATTCCTTACTCCTGAGAGTGCAGTTTATTTTTGGCTGGGGTCTCCTTCAAAGGGTATGGGTCAGTTAGTGTATCAACCACAGGTGTTAGAAAAATTAGGTGCTTTCATTTTCATTTGCCCTGGAGTGATGGGGTGTGGCGTTGCAGAGATATTGGATACTTCACCCATTGACTCTGACAGCAGATGTTTGCAGTCCTATAAGAACAGCTGCCTTTGGTCTTGCTTTGTTTGACTCTTTTAGGCTTAGTGGGTCGTTGGTGCTCTCTCCCAACTAACCTTTCCTGTTACATATTATAGTTTGATCTTTATAGATAAAATGTTCCTCACAGACCATCCTTCTAGGTGGTCCTAGTGTGGTCTTCTGGTTGTCTCTACCCAAGTTATTTTTCAGCTTGGAAATCATACTGATGTTAGGTCCTGTTATAGAGAGGTCTCTTTTAGATATAACAGAAGTATTTTTGCCATATATGTATGTATGAAATGGGCCCTCTTTGATAGCTCAAGGAAACCTTCTTGTGTACTTCTGGACCCTCTTTACAGATTTTAATATTGCCCTTCTTTCCTGCAGGTAGGCAGTTTTTCAGATTAACCTTGGCTATTAGAACCCCTATAAGTCAGGCAAGTAATTTGCTCTTCACTTGAAAAGCTGAGATAATAGGGCACTGGTTTGTGGTACCAGCACAGGGTGTTGGTTGAGCCAGCTACACTTCTGGGTGAGAAGATGAAGTAACTCCTGCCAATTCAGTGTTTGTGGACAGTGTAGTGCTGTGAGAAGAAAGCAAATTTGACTATTTTATTGTTCCAGTTTGGTTACCAGGGTGGACTGCATGTTGTTGGAAGTAGGACAGACACAAAGAAATGCAGACAATGTCTTCTTCTGTTTCACCTCTGCTGTTTGAGTCTCAGCTATCCTATCGACAGGGACAGCCAATACCAAATCCCCAGGCTTCCCAACAGGGTTCCCCCCCTTCTGATACATCCCTGGAGTACCCCACTGAGGAGGCCCCTATGAAGAGGACATGCAAGCAGAAGCATGTCAATTCCCCTGAATCAGTCACCGAGGACACAGATTTTGATGAGGGAAAAGGGTCCCCATGGTCACCTCCTGAAGATGTTTCAATCTGAGACATCCTTGAGAAGACATCCTTGACATCCTGAAACAGAGAGGTGGCTGGATGTCCAGCAACCCTTCATCGGAGGAATCTGTATTACTGGAGGCTTTTGGCACCAGACCCTCTACCACCTGGGTGGTCTCACCTACTGATGAGCTCCTGGATTTGGTTTTGCAGCGGGCTTGGAAGGAACCTGACTCCATTCAGCCCATTCCCAAAAAGCCAGATAGGATTATGATCCCTCCAGAGTCTAAGCAGTTTTGATCAAAAGGTCATCCTGTTGATGCCATGGTTGTGGCAGCGGCCACTAGAAAGGAGCTTGCTGATGAAAGTACCTTTGTCCACCCTCCTGACAAGGAATTGCAAGCGATGGACAGATTTGGGAAGTGTGTCTATGCTTCAGTGACCTTTGCCTTAAGGTCTCTGAACTACTTGACACATTTTACTAGACTTCGGAGGGATCTGATTAAGGAACTTTCAGGTACCCTTAACTGAACTGTGTCTGAAGAGGTGAAGGATTCAGTCACTTCTCAGCTGGTGACCCTACAATCGATTTCCAACTCATCCATGTGGCTTATTTCTAATGTGGCAGAAAGAACCTCAAGGGCAGCAGGTTCATGCGCTATGCATAAGGAGACACACCTGGATGTGGTTGCGTGATTTTTGTTGAGCCTTATACGTCTGTGTTTATCAAGACCCCTTTGACAATGCCTCTCTTTTTGGCCCCACAGTAAAAGCTATATTGTCCAGGTGTGAAAAGGATGGAAAGACCCTTTCTGTTTTTTCACCCCCCCCCCAAAGAACTTTTTCAAGGAATCATCGAGGTGGTGGAAAAATGTGGTTCAGAAAATCAGAAGGATCTTTTCAGGACACACTTAGAGGGTCTTCCTCCAGCGGCAGATGGGGAAGTTCAAATGATAGATGCAGCCTTCATGGCAGAGGAGGCCCACAACACCAAGTGTCCAGAGAACCCTTCTTTGCTGAGCTCTTGCAGTGCTCCTGAATGGGGGCTTGATTGTCCCCTTCTGGAGGCAATCAGGGGTCATTTGTCCCTGCACCAGAGAGCCTGGCTAGAAATAACAAAAGATACTTGGGTGCAGAGGATCGTATCCAGAGGGTATATAATTCCATTTTCACTTTGTCCTCCAAAGTCTAGAAAAATCCCTGATGTTCCACCCAGTCAGAGGGAACAAGCAGCATTTCAAATACAAAAGCTGCTAACAAAAAGAGTCCTCCAAGAGTTCCCCCAGACCAGAGAGGATTCGGAAGTTAGTCAAAATTCTTTTTAGTGCTAAAGAAAACAGGGGACTGGAGACCAGTTCTGGATCTCAGCAACCTAAAAAACTTTGTTCGGAAGACAAAGTTCTGGATGGTCACATTTCAGTCAATTCTCCCATTTATGGAAAAAGACAATTGGATGTGCTCAGCAGATCTCCAGGATGCATACTATCATATAAAAATGAACAAGCAATCCAGGAAATTCTTACACTTCCTGCTAGCAGCCAGTAATTACCAGTTCAGAGCACTGCCTTTTGGTCTCACCACAGACTCCAGGGTGTTTACCAAATGTATGGCAGTGATAGCAGCTTACTTTAGACTGCACAGATTCCAGGTGTTTCCTTATTTAGACAACTGGCTCATCTCTGCCCTGACCAGGCATCAAGTTATCATGGCAACAGGAAAAGTAATCCAGATTTGTGCTCAATTAGGCATAGCCATAAATTTTGAAAAGTCACATCTTCAGCCATCTCAAACTATAGAGTTCATTAGAGCACTACCTGAGACAAGATCAACAGTGGCTTCTGTTCCTCTAGCCAGAGTTCAAACCTTAAGATCACAAGTCAACAAAATACTTTGCAGTACACGGCCCCCATTTGTCTAGTCCTACAAGCGTTAGGATCAATGACAACCATTGTTCCGCTGGACAGATTTCACATGAGGATTCATCAGTAGATGTTGGCATCTCAGTTGTCGAAACTTCACCTACCTCTATCCACCCCAATTAAAATCACCAATTTGTGCAAAAAAGATCTGATACGTTGGACCCATTTGGAACAATTACTACAAGGCCGTCTATTTGTACCTTCTCAACCCAAGGCCATAGTGACCATTGATACTCCCCAGCCTGGGTGAGGTTGGGGGAATTACCTGGGAGAGACAGTTCAAGGTATGTGGTTCCCTGAAAAGGCCAATTTGCATATCAACATTCTAGAGAAGCCTTTCAAAATGCTGTCCCATCAGGAACAATTGTGATACAAACAGAAAATATGCCAGTGGTTTGGTACATCAACAAACAAGGAGGAACTAGATCATGCCCCCTGTGTCAAGAAGCACTACAAGTATGGCAAGGGGTAATCTCTTCCAACTGCTTTCTCTTAGCAATGCATATTCTGTGGAAGACCAACGTACTAGCAAACAAATTGAGCAGGTGCATTCCATTACCTCACAAATGAGGCCCTCAACCAGAAAGTAGCGGACAAGGTTTTCCACAAGTGGGACCAGCCTTGCTGTGATCTCTTTGCCTGTCCCCTAAATAACAAGTGCAGCAACTACTTTGCCCTGATCACCAAGAGATGCTTTTCTCCACATTTGTCCCACCGGACTGCTGTATGCCTTTTCCCCAGCTCCTCTAATCCTGAAATTCCTACAGAAAGCAATCAGGTTGAGGAGCAAATTAAGCCTCATTGCACATTATTGGTCTCTACAAATATGGTTCCCCTTTCTTTGGCCTTATCTGATTCAACACAGTTGGATTCTGGACCCAGCTCCAGATCTTCTATCTCATCCAGAGGGATTAATCCATCTGAACATTGTGAACCTCAAGCTGATAGCTTGGTTTCTGTATTTCCGTTAATAGCCAGGCATCCCTCAATCTCCTTCCCGGTACATCATATACTGTTAGCCTCTCACAAGTCAGCTACCCATAAATTCTATGCTAGTAAATGGAGGAGGTTTACCTTTTGGGCTCGTGATAATATTGACCCTTTCTCACCGTCCATCGATAAAGTCCTAGAATTTTTAGATTCACTTTTTAAAGCAGGTGCTTTCCAGTCTACTATAAAAATTTAATTAGCTGCTATTTCAAATTTCCATAATGGTTTTAAAAAATACTCTTTGGCTTTCATAAGCTTTGCAAGACCTTCTTAAAAGGAATTCTCTTGATAAAACCCCCTTTACAAAGATCTTACTTCACCTCGGGATCTCAACTTAGTGCTACAATGTATAGTTCAACCTCCTGTTGAACCTTCAGCTGAATGTGATATGAAATGTTCATCCTAGAAAACTGTATTTTTAGTGGCAATAACTTCAACCAGAAGAATTTCAGAAATACAAGCTTTATCATGTAAACCTCCTGCCTGATTTTCCATAAAGATAAAGTTTCACTGAGAACCAATCCTTCCTTCTTGCCTAAGGTGGTATACAAATAACGCATTTCTTTTATCTACAATAAAAAGAAAATTAAGTTGTCTAGAACTTTAAAGGCACATTCTACAAGAGTTGTAGCTACTTCAGCAGCTTTCCAATCTAGAACTTCTATGGATAATATCTGTGCAGCAGCAACTTGGGCTTATCCTCATACCATTATTATTTATTACATATTGAATCTAGTCTCTAGGGAAAGAGCGTCATTTGGTTAAATGATGCTTAGGAAATATCCTTCCTTGAGTCCACCTATGGTCAAAGGTAGCTGGGACTGTGTCCCATATGTCGAGGATAAAATGAAAATTGGCAACATCAGATGAAGTTATGAACTCACCATAATGTTCCACCTGTGTTGTCCATTTTCCTTTATCCTCAACATCCCTCCCACTGGCCCCCCCACCCTTGAAGTTTTTTGGTGGAACAGATAATGGACACATTTCACTTATTGTTGTTGTTATATGGTCCCAGATATGGTCTCTATGAAGGCTTTTGTTTTTTTTTCTTTCTGTCTGTCTTTCAGCAAACTCGATCTGAGGTAACTAGGAGAGGAACATTGTGGGTAAGGGTTAGGCTTGAGAGTTTTTGGCTTTCATGAGGGGTAGTAATGGCTGAGGTGGTTCTGAGGCTTGGAACTGAACCCAAATGTCGAGGATAAATGAAAATGGACAACACAGATAGCACGTTATGGAGAGTACATAACTTCTTTTAAAGCCATTCTTTAAACATTTGAAAAACTTTTTAAATATATGTTTATATTATGTTAAAAGTTTTAGCTTAATGTTAATACTATTAGTTTTTCCTAAAAAGTGGAAAATGACTGACAAATGCAGCTGGTATGCAGATGGAGCAAAGACATTTATAGTATTTACTCTGTGCTCGGTGCAGTGTGACCTGGTTTGTAGGGGTTAGAGTGGGGGTGTTGCTTGGAAAAGCGTCTGAGGTTGTAGAGTGTGTCTGTGTGTTTATTATAAAGTTTGGCAGCTAGCTGTGGGAATAGGCTGGAGAAGTTTGAAGATGAGGGAACCTAGTGGCAGGTCTACTTTGTGTTACACTTGAAGACATTTGGCTTTTTATAAGGTTGAGGCAATGGTCCTTATTAGAAGGTGACTTTGTGATGAAGTGAAAATTTTTGTGTTTGATAGTCTGTAGTGTGGAGGAGTTTTTCTTAGAGGCTGCTGTTATTATAGATAGTCCATATTCATGATGGCCCAAAAGAAGTCCTTTGCTATTGCTGCTTTGGCTGGTTTGGATAGGTAGGGGAGATTTTCCTGGGACAAAAAGAGAGAGAGGACTATACCGGGTAAAATAACCAGAAACCAACAATAGTATAAACCACAGTTGCCATCCTCACCGGAAAGAAGTCACTGAAAAAAAAAAACAGCAAAATGCATAACTAAATTTATTAGAATGGCAAGTGCTTTCATCCAAATCATCAGAACTATTTAGAGGATAAATAACCACATAATTTGTAGGTTGAAATCAAATCACATGACATGTTCAAATTCCATATCTTAGAATGCATATTAAATGAAAGAGAAAAAAAACATGGGGGCTGACTATCATTTAACCAAATCTGCCATGGTAAGTCTTTATTTGCAGTTCTGTATTACCACAGACCACCCGTAGGATTGGTTGTATTTGTTGTAGTACTAAAAAGTACATTTTTTTAAATATTATTGCATTCTTTTTATTCTTTTGTATGTGAATAATGCATTATTTAAATTCTCATTAATAATGTTGTAATAGCGTTTATATATTCTTTTTCTAAGAGCATGCTCTGTCTTGCTTATCTACTTATTTCTTTGGAATTAAAATCACAGGTCTGTGAAAACATAAATATGAATTATTGTTTTTAGTCTCAGATTTCCCTCATCATAAATGTATTTACACTGTCCGAATGGAGAGATGATAAGTCAGCAAGCAAAGGAGAGAAATATTGCTGGAACTGAATAAAGTCTTGGTGAGTACCTTCAGAAGGTGGACCCTGTTTTTCACAAAATCTCATCAAGAAGAAACTGATATAGAGACTGTATTTATATAGCATATATCATGGACAGTAATATGTTAAAAAATAAAAAAGATAGCTGGGTGCACAAGACCCAGAATAAAAAAATGCCCAGTCCTAGTAGATACACTGGTGTCAGTCCTGGAAAAACTGACAGTGGAAAATCCTCAAGACATGGAAAATTCCTACAATGGGGCTAGGCCAGACCAAGGGGGAGAATGCCCCCCCAGTTGTCCAAGCCTGGCGGGAGACAAGATCTATAAGGTCATCCACTGGGGCTAACCCAAAAAGTAGATGGATTGGACCCGAAGGCTTCTAGGAACACCAACTCCTCCTGGGAAGGAGGTTTGGAGGACCAATCACCTTTCTGGCATAGGATCTCTAGAATGGCTCTAAAGGAAACATCTTCTGGTAGTGATCTGGGGGACCCTTTCCCTTCATCAAAGTTGGTGTCTTCAGTCAGAGATTCCTGTAGGGAATCTAAGTGCCTTCTCTTACACAACATCTTCCAAGGAACCTTTTCAGTAGGATGATCTGGAGCAGTGTCAGAAGAGATAGGAAGTTCTTGAACTGGAACTACTTGGAAGCTTATATGGGTCAGTTGTCCCTGTGGAAGAGGCAAATGAGGCTCAGAAGTTGAATCCAAAGGGGGATATGTTTAGCATCCCAAGAAGTAAGAGTCAAAAGAGCTCTTGGATGGGAGAAAACACTCTCCACCACCTCAAATGCAGAAGGACTGGGAGAAGCTATAGCCAACCTCATAGGTGCCAGAACTTCCAATGCTGTTGAGCTCTGACCCTGCCAGGGTCTTCGCTCTGAGGGAGGAGTTAGACTCGAGCTGTCCAGAGCTGTGGTTCTGAGGGAAAGTGATGGTTCTGAGGTTTTCAGAGTCGAAGTAATCCCCTGAATCCAACACTGATGCTTTGGCTCTGAGACTTGTCCTCCTCAAGGGGGGTTGGTGCTGAATGAGTCAGGGATAGTGTCGGAGTCGAAGAAGAAGCTATCTTCGGATCTGACATTTATAGAATCATAGGAATATAGGACATTACTAGGCTATTGGTCCTAAGGCCCTTACAAGCCTAGCCAAGAATTTATCCCATGTTACAAGTCAGCACTCGATGCCCCTGTCCAGCAGGAACATAGGTGGAATCCCAGTGGTGTATTTCCTGTTCCCCATCCAGTTATCCAGGTTGCTCTTAAAAAGGGTTAATGAGGTACTCTGGTTGACATGGAGAGGGAGTCTATTCCGCAGAAGGGGGAGTCTCTGGGACACAAATCTGTCCCACCAACAAGTCCTATTGATGTCACAGACCAGGTTGAGGTTGCACATGCAGGTTACTCAAGTGGAGCTTGACTTGCAGATTTGCAGCAGTCCCATCAATGCGGGGTCTGAGATTGCTTTGTATGCCAGACAGAGGTCACCTCTGAGACCCTGTATGAGACTGAGTAGAAGGACAAGGCTTTTAGCCTATCTCTGTAGGGTAGATGTTTGAGGTCCAGGATTCTCCTGCTGAAGGAACCTCTGTGGTCTCTCCAGTTGCTGCATGTGCTTTGTGAGATACATGCTGAAAGGGGCATTGAACTCAATAATTGGTCTTATAAGGGAAGAATACAGGAATGTTATGACCTCCTTGTCCCTGGATGAGATACCTTTACTAATGAGGTGGGCCATGTAGAAAGCTTTCCATACAATGGAGACAATATGATGGTCAAAAGTCACTTCAGATTTGATTCTTGGGGTTGTCGGATCAGACAGCTATGAAATGATGGGATGGGAAACAGGTTGAAGGCTCATGGATCCGATGAGGGATCGAACGGGTAGGACTTCCATCTGGATCTGAGCTCTAAGGGAATTTCTTCATCATCCTGTCCACATCTGCCTCAGAGAGACTTCAGGAAGATCTGATGGAAGAGGACACTGAAGGAAGAGGAGATAACCTCCTAAGAGTTTGCTGTAAAAAAAGTGGATCGGAGCCTTGGTGAAATCAGCTCCAGAGAAAAGTGAGGGCTTTGGAGCCCAGGTGACTTAGTAACTGCAGATGTTGGATCTGAGCACTTAGTTATCTTAGCAGGCAGATCTGATGCAGGAGCAGATTTAGGAGACCAGGCTGGTAAACATTTTATATACTCCCTGGGCTCCGAAGTAGTTTTAGACTTTTTAGTGAGGGTTGAGTCTCTGAAACAGAAGCAGAGGAAGGAGGAGCCAGCACTGGAAGCCGGCCCTTTTAAACCAATTTGTTTTGCTAGAAAGCTCTGGAATTAAACCCTGAGCAGATATGACAAGGGGTACCCACATAGCCTGCTCCTAAACAATAGATGCACTTCCTGTAGGCATCATAATAGGGTATCTAATGTCCATAGGAAGTGCACTTCTAGCTTTTCAGCCATAATGAGAAAAACTGTTGTAAAAAAGACATAATTTTCTTTTTCTTTTTTTTTTAATATAAAAGAAGAAAAAGGGGAAAAATTACTAACAATGGTAATTAATAAACTATTAATTAATGAGGTGGATAGGAAAGATAAATGGAGAAAGGATTACCAGCAATGGTAATAAAGGAATTAACTGGTAGAAAATGGGTTAAAGGAAAGGTGAAAATTACAGAAAAAAAAGGACTGGAGAAAGGGTATAGAAGAAATAGGAAAAAGTAATAAATTTTACTTTTACTCACAAAAAGTTTGGAAAAACAACCCAAAGCTCAAGAGAGCATGATCCACGTACAAATTGTTAGAGTGGCAAACGAGATCTGAAGAAATACAGCAGTTAGGGGCATTGTGGGTAAGGGGATGAGCTCAGGGGTTAGATCCAAGAGTTTGGAAGAAATGCAACTGAGCCGCATCCCATGTCAGATCCCAGTCCCATTTGTTGAGGAATTAATGAAAATAACAACATCAGATTTACTGTTATGAAAAGCTGGAAAGTGCTCTGTCTCTTGATGTTTGCTTCAGTAGCCTACTAGCTGTGTAGTGACATTCTCTTTCATTGGCATTCATTTGCTGTTGCTCTTTATGTGATAGACATGGACTGAGATCACTGGAAACCTGATATTGTTGTTGCAATATTTGCTGCATTATAGGGAAATGCCTTTTTGATTTTACCTTAGCTTTTTTTTCATTACTATAATAGCCAATGCTGTTGAGAAACATTTGAAATAAAAGATTTGGTTTGTTAGCTACTACTTTCTCCTCCACTCTTTTTCATCTCTGCACTACATTAGTTCTGTTCCTTTTACTGTTGAGTTTTTAAGTATGTACATTTTGCACAGTTGTTTGATATTTAATTAACTGCATATTGTAAACTTGATTTTCTTTGAAATTATCCTTTCAATCCTCTGTTTTTGTATTCTCTGATTTTAGCTATATCTTAGAATAGTCAATTTTTATGTAATTGTAATGTACTTAGTTTATAGTGGAGCTTTTCTCCTCGGGCCTCTGCTGAAAATGGACATGTATCCAGCCAGACTAGCCCGGTCAACAAATGTAAAATAAATAAATAAAATAAATAAATACTTTGTAGGGAATACTTACTAACTGATTGCATTAGTAAGTATTACTTACTCAGTTATCAGCTGGTTACATTTAGCAATATGCATAGGTTAATAGGCAAGCCCTAGGTAATCAATCTGCAGACCATTACAAGCCACAAAATATTCAAAAGGTGTCTCTAGCTTCAAGGAGGGCAAGACAAGATAAGACTAGGGGAGAATGTGAGGCTGTCCATCTAATTCTCTAGGTTGACCTTGAAGGTGGCAAGGGTGCTTGCTACTCTGTGTGAGATGTGGAAGTTTGTTCCAGAACTGAGTAATACATTGGGATATAAATCTATCACTGCAATGTGTCTTATTTGTCTGCTGATGAAGGTTAAGTTTGTTTAACTGAGTATTTGAGGTACCATTAGTTCTATGAAGGAATTAGTGTTCAAATACAGTGGGGTCTTTCATGGCTCAAAAGAGTAGGCACAGATATACATGGATGAGTCTGTAAGAGACTGAGTACAGAGAAAGAACAGTTGTGTACACTGTTGCATTCCTGAATTGTGGGATTTCCTGCTGCGGAATCCCTTGGTCGGCAAAAGGCTGGCAATCTCTCTTGATAACTAAGATTTTTGAGGCCTGTGACACTCCTGCACTGGCCCAGTAATCAAGGAACCTCAACCCTCACCACTGGCAGTAGTGAGGGATGTACACAATGGGAGGATGACAAGTACACACACAGTGAAGTACAATTTCCCTTAAGAGCGCACAGAGATCACAGTCAGTCTGGGGCTGGTTTCTCCCTCTTTCTCCAGATCCCCAATAAGACTCCCAACTGTTAAAACTATAGGGTTAAGATCTCAGCTGAGGGGTCAAGCCAAGACCTCCAGCACCCTCTCTGTCCAACCAGTGTTTTATGTCCCTTCCCAAGTAGCTGACACACACACACTTTGAGATTTGATTTATACACAAACACACACCTGGGAAAGGCTGGCACAGGTTTACTTGCTATGCCTCCTTATGCACAGACTACAAAGTAGTTATCACTGCCACCAACCCCTACTTATCAGCTACTATAAAGGCTCTTACAAAGGGTGACCAATCCTACCGTGTAATGTAACTATTATCCGAATGGTAAGTGTGACCAAGACCAAGGCTATTTAAGACTGGCCTGAACAGTGTCACCAAATACATATGCAAGTACTCTAAGAGCTTAAACAAGTCTCACAAATATCAGCCACAAAGATAGGTTTAAATATATTTAATAATAAATAATAAAAGAACAAGACAATACTCAAACAACTACAGAGTTTAGAATCACTGGAAATATTTTAAAACAACATTGCAGGACAGTCTCAAATAAATACAGAAAACATCTAAACTAATCTTTACTATATTCCTATCTATATCTAAAAGAAATAATTGTACCCTAGACTTACTTACAGAGCAAGGCAGATGCAGAAGTGCTGAATGGAAGTGTCTAGGTCCATGACAAGATACAAAATGCACAGACTTTTTCTCTGAGAGAGTTTTCAAATTAATAATCAACATTACTGCTGTATTATCTCAGGTGACATCACTCTGTCACCTGCCTTCAGTTCCCAGGCTAACAGAAACTTAACAAAACTTAACATTTCTATGTGAAAAATGCATATCGCTCAGATATTTGCTCAGAACTGGAAGTCATAAAACAATTAAACACTGTTACTTTTGAACCCTAGTAATTATTTCTGTTTCAAGGCAGTAGGAAAACTTCTAGCTCTAGACATTGTGTCTGCTTGCTGCACTGAAACTGAGATAACACAGTCGTAAAACACTTTACTTTTCAACTTATTTTCTTGAAGTTTTGCAGGTTAACTCTGTATGTTTTCAGCTTCTACTATTAAAACATACATTTGCACAGGTATATAGTTTATATAGAATTCTGTTCTTTTCCAATAGGGTACACTGTGGTTACATTCTTGAAGCTCAGTACATATCATAGAGTTATCTTACATTTGTAAGACAAGCATATGAATCATATTAATATTCATAAATGACATATGATTATTTACAAAATTTCAGATAGCTGAACTGGCAGTATTTCCTTGGTGTCACATTTCTGTATTAATCATATTAATATTTTCAAGTGACATATAATTATTTACAAAATTCCAGATAGCTGGACTTGCAGTATCACAAGGCCACTGATCTTTTTGCTTATGAATCTCTGAGGTCTCAAACTTTGTGTGATATGGTTAGACAAATACATGCTAAAACACACATTAGACTCAAATAACTGGTCTGATAAAATACAAGTAAAGAGGAATTAAAGCTTTGGAAATTAGATGAGTCAAGTAAAAGCCTTTCCTAAGTACTGTGCTGGTCAAATGATAAGGAATTATCAATAAGAATGCCTAAACCCCTTGAATTTATTATAGAGACTGAAGTTAGCCTTACCCCAGCTTTACAATGGCTGAATCATTGCAGGTTAGTGCCTGCTTCAGTGGGTTCCTTAGTTTCAGATGATTACTTTAAGAGTTTATAGCTGAGTTCTGTTTCTGCCTAAGCCAATTATTTTAAACCTGTCCATCTGCTTGCCTACACAGAAAGATGATAACTAATGTTATTGCTGGTGTACTATACTCTTCTGTCTAGCTGTTATTAAATGAGTTGCATTTGCTGAAGCATTGGGTAACTTGTTATGAATTAAATGAATTGCACTCTTGTGCTAGTGTGGACTTGGTATGCTTCCACAGATATTTTGTAAAAGCTGTGAACATGTTTTAGATATGACAGTTAACATGTTCAGGTCCCAGTCAGTATTAGTCACTTATACGGGTGCTTGATAAGTGTAAATTCTGACTGGGCATAACATATTATCACAGGAAGAAAAGCACTGCACAGATTATGAAAGTTGCAGTCAATGTTGTTTGGTTACATAAATGTATTTATTTATTGATTTATTGTTTTATTTTTGCTGATGATGTTAGTTCTAATAGTCATGGCCTGTTTTTAGTGTAGAGCAGAAATGGCATAATTCGGACGGGGAGGAATTTGACCAGGACATCAAGGAAATGTATCTTATTTATTTATTTATTTTGCTTACCAGGAAAGTCTGTCTGGATCATTCAGTGGAGGCCTGGAGACAAAAGCTCCATTTTATAAAATAACTTTTACAGAAGGAAATATTAACATTAAAATGTAACAGGACATTTTATCAGTGGAGAAAAAGCACATAATTCAATGGAAACATTAACGCATTAACTCATAACTCAGTGGAAGAATCAAATAAAACATTAATAGCAATAAACAACTTGAAATTAGATGATAATAAAATGTATAAGAACATAATAAAAATGTTCAAAAATAAGATACACATGAACAGTGCTAAAGGTACAGTAGACTTAAGCAGAAAGGTTAAATAGGGCTAGAAAGCATCTGTTGAGGAGGAATGAGAATGTATAATCGATGTTAAGATGATTTAGAGCATGTTTAAAGGCCTGGAGTAGTTTAGGATGGCAGTGGGGATTAGTTGGGGGAGGGGGTAGAAAAATGTATGACAAAATGAAGGAAATCACTGAGGGTAAAATGAGTTAGTATTTAAGTATGTAAAGATGTTGCAGGTTAGTGACTCAATAAGTTGCAATGTAGGAGTGACTTAGCAGGGAGATGAAAAGTGCATCACTAGATGGCAGTAGTTTACTGATTACAATTATACTTGAAAGTGCTTTGGCCTAGAATGCAGTTGAAGCTGAGTTATGGTATTTAGCTATGCGGTCGAGGAGGGGATTTATTCCTGTTTTTATGTTTGGTAGTGCTGGGGGTATTAGAATAGTTGCAGAGCCTGGAACTGAGTAGAGATGATTTAAGTGCACATTTAAAAGTAAGTTGGCTTTTGAGTTGCCTGATGTTGAGAGGAAGGGTATTCCACAGTTTGGTTACTGAGTTGGAGTAGTGTACAGTCCCATGTTAAGTTGGTGGCTTTTGAAATGCAGGCTAAGTGCATATTTTTGGACTGTTGGAATCTTGGTTTTGTGTACCATTGTAATAGTGAGTTCAGAGTTGGACATTTCTGCAATTGGTATAGTATTTTGTGGGCTGTTTTCTGCTCTGTGAATTTGAGGTGATTAGGTAACTCCAACCATGAAACCTTTTGAAGTGCAATGGAGAGATAAGCTCTGATGGGTAGACAGTATACACATTTAGCTATTTTTATTCTAGAACTGGTTGAGTTTGACCAGTAGAGTGGAACTGAGATTCGTGAAACTCAAGGATGCTTACAGAAGACTAAGTTACAAATAGGAAGTAACAGTGATTTTGGGGTTCATATTACCTTGTCAAACACTCAAAAGAGCAAATTCTCTTTGATCGGCAGGTAATAGACAAAACCACAAAAAGTTGAACAGTCGGAACAGCAATTTTTTTCTAAGGGAAAAAAAATCACTGTTCCGGCCGTTCAACTTTTTGTGATTTCATTTATTAGCTGTCGATCAAAAAGTGTTTGCTCTTTTGAGTGTTCGACAAGCTAATAGGAACCCGTGATTTGGTGAGCTTGCTCAGACAGAGTGTTTGAGAGGACCTCTCTGTAATCCCATTCTGCTTATGGAGAGTCCACTCAAACATTCTACTGTATTTCACCCTCTCTCTTTTTACATTCTGTAAATATTGTTTGCATGCTTATAGTATACTACAGTGCTACTTGACTATAGAGTAGTACACTTATTCTTGCATGTAATTCCTCTGTATTACTGTATTAACCTTTTATATTTGTAACCTGTGTTATTGCTATAGATATTGTTTATATCTGTAATTTTTTTCAGGGGCTTTTCCCCCAGGACTCTGCTGAAAACAGACACCAGCTGTCCAGTTGGACCATCCTGGTAAACAAATGTTAAATAATAAAATAACAATAATAATACAAGATGCCCACTTTTTGGTGAGTTTTTTGATAATGCATGGAATGCAGACCATGGAATGGGAGATTGTTATCAATGTTAACACCATGTAACTTGGTGGTAGGGGCAATGTCAGTCTTGATATTCTGACTTAAGTAAACTGTGAAACTTTCTTTACTATACTTCAGATAGTTTTTGTGGACAGGGCAGCTCCCTCAATCTGACACCAAGGGAGCTGGAGAAAGAGAGAGTGAGATGGAGTTGGAATCTAATGTAGTTAAATACAAAGAATGCGGACAACGGCAGTATAAAAACTTAAATTCAGCAAGGAAGAATAGAAGATAATGTGCTTTTGGAAATGTTTGAGGCAACAAACCATCAGATAAAAAAGAAATATCCTGAAGTAATATAATAGTCAACAGATAACAACAAAAGTGATGTGATAGTCAAAAAAAAAAATCTTTGCAAGGCAAGAACTCAAGGACTGTATCTGTGAAGGGGAGTAGAAATCTAATCCTGCTGACATTTAAGCATGAGCTAAGAACTTTAGATTTTCACAAAGATGGTGTAACAATGTCAGAGGTGATGAAGTTTGCATTAGTGTAGACAAAAGTGTTCATTAAACTGGTACTTCTCAAGTTGTAAGCAGATTTGTTTTCATGCAAAAAAATTGTGTGTATGTGTATGTATGTGTAAGTGTGTGTGTGTGTGTGTGTGTGTGTGTGTATATATATATATATGTGTGTGTATATATATGTATATATATATGTGTGTGTGTGTATATATATATATATATATATATATATATATATATATATATATATATATATATATATATATATATATATATATATCACCACAGACAGACCTATTCAGCAGGCCATAGGACATTAAAGACAGATGGAAGGAATACTTCCAGCTGCTTTTGAATGAAGAAAACTGTCAGAAGCTGTACTGCCCTATGCACAGAAGTAAGAATATGATTAAGGAAATTGAAGTCAGGGAAAGCAACAGGCTCAGATGAGGTCATGGTAGATATGATCAAGTTGTTGGGTGAGTTAGGGGAGGAATGGCTACACCATCCAGAACTGCCTGTGGGTGTTACTTAAGTGGTAAGCCAAACCACCTTCCTCTACTGAGGATGGGCAAGCTTTATGCTGCTCACCCCCATCCTCCCATCCTCCATCCTCCAGCTCCTGTGCCTGCTAATTGAACTTGGTTCATTTAAGATGTAATTAGGTCTTTATCCCCCCTGTGACATGAGGGGGGTTCAGAAAGCATATTTTTGGGTACTTTTGATCATTTGTTGAGTGTTATGTCTGACAAAATGATGAAGTCAGTGTGGGGAAACGCTGATAAAACTGAAAAAATGTGTGTTCAAGTACAATAAATGAGTGACAGATGGTCATTTATAGTTTGACTGTCTTAATGAAAAAGATACTGTTTAAAAGTTAATGTTTATGAAAATGAAGAGGAAAACATAACACATAGAAAACCTTATGGCCCTTAAAACAAACTGATTTGGCTTTGTCGGGGTCCAATTCTATCTACTTAACCTTGCTGACTTCTTCAGAAAGGTCACTGAAGCCGCAGACAATGGTCACTCCATTCACACTACCTATCTTGATAATTTCAAAGTCTTCAATACAATTCCCCATTTAGATACATATATTGATAAAATTAAAGTTATGTGCTTAACATAATGCTAAATCCATGTTGTTTTATTCCCACTATCTCAGCCTATAGGTTATCAGATATGATCAGATCCGAAGCCGGCAGCTAAGATTTTTCAGCTCCAAAGCTCCCCATCCTATCCAATAATGCACTGTCCTCCCTGAATCTCCTCAGATCAAGTATGCTCTACTATTCTCTAAGACTCATTAAAAAATCCCAAACTATATTAAAAAAAAGAAGGACCACATTAAAGGTCCCAATGAAAGGTTCTGGGACAGTTTGCACAATCCACGATGAGGCACTTAAGCAGAATAAAATATCTGAAAGGAGGAAGGAGGGCGGGATGGTTGAGATAGATGGAAGAAGATAACACAGATTTAGCATTATGGTAATTACATAAAATTTGTATTCATTGTTGTCTTTTCCATCCCACCTATGGGACAGAAACTCCAGGCAGTTAAAAAAGGGTGGCATCAGTTGAGAACATTATGCAAAATGGCAGAGCCAAATGTTGCCCTGGATCGAGACTGTGTATCCATCTTGTAATGGGTCATAAAGGTATGAGTGTTAGACCAAGCAGTTGCTGCACAAATATCATTTAAGAAAGCCTGAACAAAAAGGGCGGTAGAAGAAACAACATCTCTGGCTGGGTTGGTTTTAAGTTTATTGGGTAAGGGGATGCCTGTCACAGAATAAACAAAAGAAATGTAATTGGAAGGTCATCTGAACATTGTTACCCTAGCAACAGGCATATACAATTTAGTGTTAGAAAAGGATACAAATAGCTGATTTGATTTTCTGATAGCTTTTGTCTTGTCCAAATAAAATCTCAGCTGACAACGAACATCCAAGCCGTATTGCTTATTAAAAATTCAACTTATTTGTACCTTACTTGAGATCATCCTAGAAAATAATATCTTTGTGTTTGGCGACAAGTTTTATATACAGAAGTTTGGCGTGGCTATGGGCACTGCTTGTGCCAATAGCTACACCAAGCTAGCACTTGTACAATGGGAAACTGAGAATATTTTGACAGGTAACGTTTTTGCTAAGTCTGTTATATGGTACAAACGTTTTGTTGACGATATTTTTCTGTTGTGGCATGATACGTAGATAATTTGCAGCAATTTCTAAATTTCATTAATACCATTACCCCCTTTTTGTATTTCACATACAAATACTCAAATAGAGAAATAGAGTTTCTAGATGTAAAAGTTACAAGAGATACACTTAGTTATGTTCATACCTCCATGTACAGGAAACTCATTAGAAAGAATAATGTTCTACATAGTAGTAGTATGCATCCTAACTACACTAAAACCAATGTGATCAAAGGACAGATAGTTAGATGCATGAGGCTATATAATGATGATGATAGTTTGTCCCAGGCACTTACCCTGTTAAAACATGAATTTATTGAAAGGGGATATAAAGCCAGAGATATAGACAAACAAATTAAAGTGGCTTGGAATGAGAGAAGAGAGAGGTACAAGCCCTATTATGATAGGACGAAAACCAACCAGGATAACCAAAGTAACTATGCCACCAGTACCACAGTAACCAGGAATCCAGAGAATGATGTATTATGTTTTCCATTAACATTTGCAAGTAATATCAGTACAGTCTGTGATATAATTAAAAATAATTGGGGCATATTGTTAAATGTGGATGAACTAGAAGGTGTTATAGGGGCTACACCATCATTTACCTTCAAAAACAACATGTCATTAAAAAGACAGTTGTGCTATAAGAAGTTAGATGGAGACCACTGTGCAAGGTCTGATAGGCTAGGTACCTTTCCATGTAGAAGGTGTACAGCCTGCCCCTTCATATTTGGAGGGAGGCAGTGTACACACCTGACTAGAAAGTTCAGCATTGATACATGCTTTTATACAGACTGTTATAGTAAGAATGTTGCATACTTGGTTTCTGTACAAAATGCCCAGCCTTCTATGTAGGCAAAACTAATTGGCTACTCAAAGATAGAGTCCTAGAACATGTAAGGGACATTAAAAATAAAAAAGAGACAAGTGCGTTAGCGATACATGTTATAAAGGAGGGAGCCACACACACCTTCAAGTTTCTAGTGTTACATATCATACAAGATAATAAAAGAGGTGGGAACAAGAACAAGACCGAAGCCTCAGAACAAGAATGGATAATTAGGCTTCAGGCTGACAGGCCACCTGGACTAAATAGTAAGGTTTCACTGAAACCTTTTCTTAGGAACAGAGCTTTGAAACATTTATTATTATGTTTGGTCACATCATCTAATATTTGTACATATATTTTACAGTTTTACTGCTATCTAATTTTATAGAGCATGTTTTTACAGTTTTTTTACATATATTTTTAGTTCAGTATTTATATGATTGATTGTTTATACAGTGTTTGTATAGTGTATGCCTTTAACTTTTATTTATTCAATCAAGATGCTGTTAACTGATTGGATATGACCTAGATGTATCATTATTTAAACAAGAGCCGCAGTTACTGTAATATGTCTGAGGAAGCAGAGAGGACTCTGTGAAAGCACTTACATGTTTTATATTTTTACTATTTTGTATTAAAGTGTTGTTTTGCCATGTGTATTCCAACGAGTTGTTGGCTTTTTTGGAATATTATACTTTTATCATTGGTTACTTTATCCAGATTCAGGGGATCTGTATTTGATAACATCCAAACAATGAACCTTGGACTTCAACTTGTTACTGAAATTTGGGAAGAAAACAGACAAATAAATCAAATAGTGCAGGTTCACATCAGAAGCTACTTTAGGCAAGAAAAAATTATATGGTGGGTTGAAAGATAGGGCTTGAAGTTTCAAAACCCTTTTGGCTGAGGTACTAAAAACAGTTTTCCTAGATAGTAACCTTAAATCTATGGTTCCAGACAGCCAGAAATGAGGCCTAGTCAACACTTGGAGTAGTACAACTAAATCCCAAGGGGGGACTGGGTCCCTAAACAAAGGTCTAAGCAGAAAGGTACCATTCAAGAAGGCCTTAGATAGCCTGGAGGAAGCAATGGAAGTATTATCCATATCTACATGAAAATTCAAAATGGCCAGTAACTGAAACCTAATAGGGGAATAACAAAGACTGAAATGGAAAAGATCCACCAGGAAATCTAATGTTGTATCCAAAGGGCAGAAAAGGGGTCCAGACCTTTAGCAGTAGCCCAAATAGAGAACTCGTTCTACTTGCTAGTATAAATCTTCCTAGTCAAAGTTTTTTGGGAGGAAGAAAGAAAGAATATAAAATTTTTCTCAGAAAGCTTGGGATCTCTGCCCATGCATGGAACTGGAGAAACCAAACAATCAACCTGAGGGTTTTGAGGTTTTGGTGAGGCTGACCCGAAAGATTGCATATCAAGTCTGTAACTGGATCCTGAACCCAAGGTGGGTACAACAGATAAAGCTAAAGCAAGGGAAAGATTACTTATGTTGTCCACAAGGGAGTTAAAATCATACACCTCTCAACTGTACCAAATTCCTCTGTATTTACTGGTTTTGAGGCCAAAATAATGGGGTGCCATGAATTCCTGAGTGGCCCCGTTAATGCCTGATTTTTTTTTTTGCTTTTTTTTTTTTTTGTGTTACGACTTTAAATTTATGGCTGACATCACCACGCATCACCAGCCTACAGGGGCATGCTTGATGACATCAGCTTTGCTGGACTCAGTCAGATTGGAGGGAATATAGCAGCAATGGCAGCTGTGCAAATTTAAGTTTCAGTCTGTCCAGCACCCACCCATATGCCATAACCCGCAGGTCACGATGAGAAATGGGCTCCCAGGTAAGAAAAAAGAAAACAGGTCGCTCCATTCTAATTCAAATGTGCTAAGCTATCTGCTACACTAGTTTACACTTGGTGTGTGTGGTTTGTTATTGACAGCAGCTATTTTATATAAGCAGAGTAGTTTGTTATTTCATTATTGGTAGCAGCTTGCAGACACCATCTATTTTATTCTGTATTCTATTTTATTGTTGGTATTAATCTATTTATATTCTTAAGCAGACTGCGTTTATTAATCTATATGTTCTTATGGTAGGTCTGTGTGTGTGTTTAAAATGCGTCATTCAGGTATAACTGGTGGTTAGAGTTAAACCATGTACTTTAGGAGCAAGAGCCTAAAGTCTCTACTCATACCACCACCACTTGTGATTCAAGGAGTTAAGTCCATAGTTCTCAACTGTCCGAAGTTTTACAGAATGTCTAGAATGTACTTTTGGTCTATTCCTCTTACAGCTTGTGGTTTTCTGGCAAATCAGTGAGAACTGAATTCACTAAATAATGATAGCCATTTAAGTTTCAGTCTTCCTATCTTTCAGGAAAGGCATGGTAACACAACACATTTTATTCTACCAACTGTTCTATGATTATACAAGCAATATTTAAAATGTGTCCCTGGTTTTGGGCCTTTGTCCCCCCCTCCCAATAAATTGTGGCTTTTTCCAGATTTCTTGTGCTGCATAGTTCTTCAATGGGAGAGAAGTTTAGTGCTGCTTGTGCTACTAACAACACAAACAGACTTGGCATAACAGGTAGAATACTGGCTTTTGATGCAGAAGGCTGTGGGTTCTGCTCCCACAGTATGTAGGTGGATTGCTGATACTGCACAGTGTTGTACTTTTAAAGGGGGTGGATACTGCAGTCCTGAGAATGTCCTCTTTGGTGGAGATAGCTAGCAACCATGAACCTGTTATCAATTTACCATCCATTCCCTATTGCAATATTCCTAGTTTATCTTCTTTTTTTTTTGTGTAACACGGGTAATTTATTCTTCAAGGGCAACATGCACTTTATTTGTAGATGAAACAATGAAATATAAAGTTGTTTGCTAGCAGCAACCTCTTCATTAGTTACAGATCTCTTTAATGTGGAATTATTTTGAAGACTGTTACTTCTGCAGAGATTGTGTATATTTACTGATACTGGTGGACTGTAGAAGTTTGAGTAGACTTTTATGATGGAAATGTTCTGAATTGGGCAGTTTTGTCATTATTGCTTCATGCACTTTGTTTCATTGCTTACTGGAAAAATGTTCAAAACAATAAATTTAAAATGCACTCTAACAAGTGTGCTATATGATACAAGAAATATAATTTAATACAGTCAGGAAGGTGTATCAAAGAACACATGTATGTTTTGTGTGCAAGGGGACTACGATTTGAAAACAGCCCAAAGGTAATCTTTATCCGCCACTGGCCAGATGCATTTTCTTTGAATGTGGATTTCAATGCTGTTTCAAAGAATGCAAGTTTCAAGAGCAGAAAAGTTTTAATGCTAAGTTTATTTTTATTGTGAGACTGTATTACTTTGTTTAGCAGGTGTCTATTAGTGTTTGTGCTATAAAATGTAAAATAAAAGTTTTAAATGAAATCCAAATAATCACTGTAGAAGTAAAGCAGTATGTACATATGTACATTACAGTGTTTATGGTAAGTGGGGTAAAATAGCCAAGTAATGGGACATTGGAATGGCTGCAGGGGGAAGGGGTATGTATGGGGGGCCCCATTCGACCATGATTTTGTGAGGGGGAAGGGTGGCAAACTCAAACACAGTCCCAGGCAGCACAAACTCTAGCTGTGCCACTAATCAGTAGGCCATAGAGAATGACTTTTGGAGGTCCTAGTAAACTATAAAATTCTTTTGCTAAGATTAGAATATTGCCTACCATTAAATCCCCTACTTTTACTACAAAATCCACATACTGCAAGTCACCAAAAACAAAATCCTAAGCTTCATCATCTTCTCCCTTCTCAGTGAACATCATTGCTACACATTTAATGAAAAAAAATGATTACCATTTACTACAGGGTCTGGGGGGCCATATTTTGGTTGTCTGTTCTTCAGTTTGCATTTGAAAGTTGGTATCCCACCACTCTATAGGAGTAGGCAGGATTACATAATTATGTATGCACATTTTATGCTAATCAGCGTACAGTTTGTACCTATTTTTCATGAGCCTTTGTCCAGATTTGTGATGTTTCCAGGTTGAGAGGCATGATGCTCATGGTTGCTCTGTAAGAATTTTATTATCAGGGAGTAGGAGGATAAGTGAAAAGGAGACCTGGGGTCCAAATATAGAGCAGAACATCTCTCGATGACTGTCTCTAGGGAGAAATCAGATGAAGAAATTGCTGCACTTGGTGTTGAAGGGCGATGAAAAGAGTTTGCAAAAGGGCTGACCCCAATGGCTGACCACTCAAGCCGCTACCGCCAGTTTGAGGAACCAGTCAGAAGGCAAGAGGATACTCTTGTTCATTGTGCCTGCCAGAATGCTAGATTTCCACAGGAAGTGCATTGCTACCAGAAAACATTGTGAGGATGTCACCCACTGCTAAACTCTCACAGCCTCTAGACATAGGGGGTATGGCCGGGTTCCCCCACTAGATTATGTATCAAACCATTGTCCTTTTGTCAGACAGCCTGAATGGCTATTACACCTTTGTTGAAGAAGTCTTGCAACACTAGAAGGACTGCTCTCATCTCCAAGAAATTATTTGAAGACAGGCTTCTGACAGGGATCACAAACCTTGGGCTGCCTTCCCCTCAAAATGCTCACCACCCCAGGTGGGAAGCATTTATGGTAACCAGTAACTTTTTATGGTTAGCAGTAGATGAGGAAATTGTTCAGACAAAATTTGGTTTAGTAACTAGTAGTTAAATCACAGGTTCAGATAATCTACATGCTAAATAAGATCCATAAAACCCCATGGAAGACTTGCAGTGTCAGGGATAGGTTCACTTATGCACTTATGGAGCCACATTCTGAATTTCTTACACAGATTTAAAACCACTTTTAACTTGTATTAGATCCAAAATTCAAGATACAACTGAATTTCTTAAACTTATGGATGTTTTACAGATAGAAACACTGTGGTATATATATATATATATATATATATATATATATATATATATATATATATATATATATATATATATATATGGATCTACTTCAGTAGATCGAACGTTTAAATGTTTGAAGACGATATGGCCGAGACCATAACATAGAACATTTAAAAGTTCTAAAATTGAAGTAGAAAAAAAAAAAAAAAAACTAAACCTGCGAAGCAGGGGGGCAAGCCCCCCTGCACCCCCACACCCCCCTCTACTTAAATATACCAACTCTGAGATTGCACTACATTGTGGAAAAGGGAAATCTACCCGTTCCGCACTGTACGCGGATCTCCAGTCCATTCGAACCTTTAAAATTTCGATCATATAGTCTCGTCCATATGAGATTCGAACTTTTAAAGGTTTGATTTGCTGAAGGGGACCCATACATATATATATATATATATATATATATATATATATATATATATATATATATATATATATATATATATATATATATATATATATATATATATATATATATATGATTACTTTCATATGTTCGATCTCAGCTTGTGCAAGTTCCGAACTATATGGACGAAAATAAAAACATCTACTACAAATGTGGAGAATGCTGAATTTGACGTTATTCAAACATTGTCCACACTTCCGCAAGGTGTAATATACTGCAAAACACACCAAACAATAAACTGGGTATTCGGACTTACGTAACTCGAATAAATTCCAATTGCCCTTATGATAGTAAACATATATATATATATATATATATATATATATATATATATATATATATATCCACTTTCAAATTTTGAAATACTGAAATATCGAATTTCAGTATTTTGAGAAGAAAATAACGAAAGTGCGGTTATTCGAAACTGCATTTTGCCAAATGTTAGGTTTCCGAATTTGCAGTAGTTGTGTGGTGTGTAGTCTTATAGTGTGCTGTCTGTTTAAGGTATAGTGTATTCTGGGGTTTAGAACTGGTGTCCGATGTGTGGTTATGTCCAGAAATAGGGAGATTTGTGTTTTTTATGGGTTTTGGGTAGAAATGTTTTTTTTTTTACCCTTTTTGGAAGTTTTAGGGGTAGGCTTGGATAGGTAAGTGCGTGTGTGTGTGTGTGTGTGTGTGTGTGTGTGTGTGTGTGTGTGTGTGTGTGTGTGTGTGTGTGTGTGTGTGTGTTGATTTCTCGCAGGTGTATGTGTGAAAGTATGCAGTGAAAGTATAGGGGATGTAGCGATGGGTTTGTTGTGTTGTTTATGGTAGTGTGACTTCGGCGTTGGTATATATAAGTAACAGAGATGTGGGAGGTGCAGGGGGCTTGCCCCCCTGCTTACATGTAAATTTCTTGGGTTTTGTTGGTGTGTGGGTTGTTTTGGTTTGTTATGGTCTACAGTGGGTGGTCATGTTTGTGTTTTTGTTTGTGTGTTGGAGGGTGTATTAAAAAACAGCATCACATACTGAAAATTCAGTATTATGAAGTTTCAGTATTCTGATGTTCATTTTTTAAATTTTTCATTGTTGTGGGTTTTCGACTTTCTCATCTTGAAATACTGAAAGTTGATACTTCAGTATTTCGAGATTTGAAAGTGGACATATATATATATATATATATATATATATATATATATATATATATATATATATATATATATATATACATATATATATATCTACCTTGCATTACAGAAATTATATTTTACTGAACTTTAAAACAACAAGACGACAACGTCAAAAACCTACTTTAATGAACGGTCACGTCACTGGAATTTTAATCCAGGAAAGGAGGCAGTTGGCAAACATGGGAAAAACGTGCCCTTTCCCACACTATAATGTATGTATGTATTTATTTATTTATTTTACATTTGTTTACCGAAAGAGTCTAACTGGGCAAAAAGCCCATTTTCAGTGGAGGCTCAGGAAGAAAAGCTCCATTAAGATACAAACAGTAGACTTATAAACAGTAGACATAAACAGTACATAAAAAAATAGAAGTACATACAATATAAAAAAAACTAGAAATATGGGTATAGCTATTATGAATACATTACATTACTAGGACAGCTGAAATAAAGCAAAATGATAAAGACATTTAGAGGCGGGAACAGTTAAAAAGGATATAGCTGTTTTACCGTTACATTGCAATTAGGTGGGTATTACCAACAAATATATGTACAGGCATAAGTATTTGCTACTGTGCCAGTGTAGACTTTGAGAGATTCTATAAACCCTGTAGCAACCTGTGAGAGACTGATACAGTAAGAGAAGACAATGGGGTGAGCTTGAACTAGAAGGATGATGTAGGATGTTTTGCATTCAGATTAGGACATACGTGGTGCTGTGTTAGTGGAGAGGAGGGGGTTATAGCAGGGATATCTGATGATAGCGGAGCGTGAGTATGGACTAATTTACTTTGGCAGACCGTTATCCTGGGTCTGTGCAGGTACATTTCCAAGAGTTGACTAAGTGTGACCGAAGATGTTTTTTGAAGTTAAGCTTACTGTCCAAGATCCAGATATCCAGAGGAAGGATATTCCATATTTTAGCAATAACACTGGAGTAGAGGGACTTGCCTGAGCTATTCCTGTTTTTAGTTACTACAATGAGCACTTTGTTGGTGGATCTTAGTACACGGTTGTTTGTATAGTGGTTTAGTAGGTCTTGTAGGGCATTTTTTTTTCTGGGTGGTATAGACTTTGATGTGTGGTTATAAGTTAATTATAGGTAAGTAAATTCAGTAATTCCAGCCATGATAATTGTCTGAGGGCTACACAATGATGGGTCCTGAAGGCTGAGTTGGTGGCAAACTTTGCAGCTTTGTTATAGCAGTTGGTTAGTTTGTTTAGGTCACCTTTGTTTAGATTAATTAGTATGGGAGAAGCATAGAGTAATGTAGAAATTACATGGATTCTAGCAGTGATGGCTTTACTGGTATTGGTGAGGTAAGATGTTTTTTGAAGTTAAGCTTACTGTCCAAGATCCAGATATCCAGAGGAAGGATATTCCATATTTTAGCAATAACACTGGAGTAGAGGGACTTGCCTGAGCTATTCCTGTTTTTAGTTACTACAATGAGCACTTTGTTGGTGGATCTTAGTACACGGTTGTTTGTATAGTGGTTTAGTAGGTCTTGTAGGGCATTTTTTTTTCTGGGTGGTATAGACTTTGATGTGTGGTTATAAGTTAATTATAGGTAAGTAAATTCAGTAATTCCAGCCATGATAATTGTCTGAGGGCTACACAATGATGGGTCCTGAAGGCTGAGTTGGTGGCAAACTTTGCAGCTTTGTTATAGCAGTTGGTTAGTTTGTTTAGGTCACCTTTGTTTAGATTAATTAGTATGGGAGAAGCATAGAGTAATGTAGAAATTACATGGATTCTAGCAGTGATGGCTTTACTGGTATTGGTGAGGTAGTTTTTGCATCAGTAAAGGGTTATGAGTTTTTTGTGTACTTTTGTCATTGTTTCTTCTATGTGCTTAGCAGATTTCATATTGTTATATATGATAACTCCTAGTAGTTTGGTCTGTGAGACTGGAGTGATGAGGGTATTGTTAGAGGAGATCATTTTAAAGGGAGAATAGGGTCTATGGCTTTTATGGGATGAAATAACATTCGTTTTTTTTTTTTTTTGTAGGGTTGAGTATTAGCTCTGAGTCAGCTAACCATGATTCGACTGCGGTAAAGGATTCTTGGGTAATATTTTGCAGTAGTTGGAGGGGGGGGCAGAGCAGATTAGGGTGGAGTTGTCTGTGTATTGGAGCAGGTTGGCATGGAGGGTGCCTTTTTGGAGGTCAGTGGTAAATAAGGTGAAGAGGAGAGGACCAAGGATGGATCCCTGTGGGACACCTAAGGTTAGTGGAAGAAAAGGGGATAGGGAAATTTGCCATTTTACAGCTTGCTGGCAGTTGGATAGATAGTCCTTGAACCATGATATTGTGGTATTGTTTAGGTTGAGTTTAGAGATTACAGAGTTGGTATATTTAGTTAGGGGTGGGTTGTGGGGGGTGCAGCCCCCCACTAGGGTGGGTTTGATATGAATCGGTGTGTTTGTTTTGTAATGTTGGCCAACTGCCTCCTTTCCCAGATTAAAGTTCCAGTGACGTGACTGTTCATTAAAGTAGATTTTCGGCAGTCATCTTGTTGTTTTAAAGTTTGGTAAAGTGTAATTTCGGTAATATGTGCATGTAGTTTAGATTTTAATTGACCCTATACTAACATACCACATTGGGTAGGGTTGCTGGCTCAAGAACTTTAATTACAGAGTCTGGGTTTTAATAAATTTTTTATGCCTTACAGAACAAGATCTCACTAAGACTGCATTTTATTTTGGTAATGAGTGTTTTTTGCAAATGAAGGGGGGTGGATTATTTCTGCCTGTTTATGCTAGCACATCTATAGCAGATATAGAAGAACAGCTTATTTATTATACCAGCCACAACATTTACGTCTGTGCCACTGATATTTGTTACAGATATTTGGATGATTGCTAACTGGTATGAATGTCAGATTTTATCTTTCTTTGAATATTTCTGGATTATTTAAATAGTAATAAGTTGGGCTTAACTTTTAGTTTTGAATGTCATCAGAACACTTTGGCTTTTTTAGATGTGCAGGTAACTAAAATCAAGATGGTACAGTAAGAACACCATTACTTAAGAAATCATTCAATACAAATTTTTTGTTGGAAGGTAAAAATATGTACCCATGATATATTATAAACAATATTCTTTTTTAACAAATCCTTATAGTTAGAATAATTTGTTCCTCTAATGATGATTGTGTTGACTTTTTGGATGACTTGACACACAAAGATTTATACAAAGGGGTTATAATACTAGTTAAGTTAAGGCAACAAAAGAAAAGACTGATCAGAAAGTTACTGGAATACACTGAAAAATCTATTAAGTCTGAAACTACTTTTAGATTTGTCACAACTTTTGTGTCAAATAAATTACTTAATTTCTCTCATAGATAAATATTGGGACATTCTTATGGTGGAACAAAAAAAATAGCAGAAATGTTACCTTCCCATTGCAAATTTACAAACAGAAAAGGAAAAAAACACAGGACAATATTTTTTATCATTACAAACAGGTATATGATTATGTGAAAGCTCCCAACCAGTTGAACCTACAGGGAGAACCCTTAAGGATATGCTCACTGATTGGACACTGTGCAGCATGTAATAGAATAAAAACTTTTTCTGCTAATACATCCAAAGTTTTGATATTCACAGCTTGATCACATGTCAGAATGACTATTTTACTGAGATAAATGCACATGTAGGGAAAACGTCAAGATGTTTTAAGACAAAACTCTCTGAACATCGTAGGCATTAGATGTTATAAACAAACATATTCACATTTCAAAAGTGTTTAAGCACCCTAATGCCTCTTTTAGGTTTACAGGAATAGATAGAATATACATATCCAAATAAATTATTATATCCAAATAAATTAGGCTGGCATCAGATTTTAGACAGAAAAGAAAAACAATGGATTGCAATGTTGGGTGCTTTGTTTACACTTGATTTAAGTGAAAAGTTTTACAATGAACTTTTTTAAGGTTCATGAATTTATTCGTAACTATATTTGTTCTTATCAAGTATTTATATAAGTAACACTTAAGCAGTGATATATTTTATTTATTTATTATTTATTTATTTACTTTGCACTTATTTTATCCATGGGGAGACGAACACCTTATCAGGATTCCATGGGACTGACTCTACCACATTGGATTCTCTCCAGCAATTCGGGAGACCAAACTGACAAGGGTGTCAGGAGGAGGTACCATCCAGAATGTGGATGGGTCCATGCCAAAGGCCTCAAAGAAAAAACAACTCCTCTGTGGAAAGGGCTTCAGTGGTCTATTCTCCTTGTTGAATCATCAGTTTCAGCAAATCACCAAAACAAGCATCTTCACAGAGGGGATTTGGGGGATTCTTCCCCTTTATTTAGTTCATAATCTTCAGTGAGGGACTCCTCAGAGGAGTCCAAGTGCTTCCCCTTGCACTTGTGCTTCACATGAGCCTCCCCAGGAGGTGAAGTTGGAGGGAACAAAGAGGCAATAGGGAAGCCCTTAGCCTGCAGCTGTTCAAGGTCTAAAGTCACGGATTGTGCTGAAGACAACTCATGCAAGCCAGAGGTTCAAGATGGATGATAGGATTGAGATAGATCTGACTTAGTGATAGAAACTCCAATCAACTGAGATAGGAACATTTCCACAATGCTGTATGATGGTGCCAAGGCCAGACAGCTTAAAATGGATTCTCTGAGATCCACAGATCTAGCAGAGGGCTCAATACCCATCACCAGCCTCATCAGATCTGATGTTGAGACAACTAAGCTATCTAAGGATGAGGTGTCCAGGAGGTAGTGATGGTCCCAACTCCAAGACCTCAGCTCTGATCTCATGACTCTGGGGTAAAGTTGGCTCTAAGGGACAAGAGTCAAAAACATCAAGGAAGAAGTCAGAGCTGAAGACAGTCATGCTGCCAGCACTGACAAAGGGGTAGGAAAGGGCAGAGTCAAAACAGTGGACACCTGCACCAAAGGATGGACTGGAGAAAGAATAAAAAGAGCTGGAGCCAAAGGAGAGGGACCCTCTGCCCTCAGAACCCAAGGTCCACCTGAGCTTTCAAGAAGGTACTCATAAGCTGTTCCAGTCAGAATCTCAGAATCTCTAGCACTCCTGGCAGACTTAGCAGACCAAGATGACACAGTAGATGATGGAGTGGTGGGTTTATGCTGAACTAAAGAAGTCTCCCAGATTAGAAAAATAGAGGCCTAGACCCAACAGGGGAACAGCAGCAGCAGGAAAACTACAGTCTGAGAGTTATCAGAATAACAGTGGAATGGAGCCAATCTGAAGAAGGAGCTACAGACAAAGAAGAGCTCAGGATACTCAAAAGCAGGAGAGTCCAATGATTCCATGGCTGAAGCCATAGCAGTAGGAGAAGATCACTGACAAAGGGCCACTGATCAAACATCTTTGTTGTGAGCCAGAGGTGCTGAAGGTCTCGAGACTTTCAGATTCAGACATCCCTCTAGAGAGGAAGAGGAGGGTTTATGGGACTTTCTCACCCCTTAAATTTAGCCTTTTTCTCTTCTCTTTCAGATTTACATTTATGCTTTCTTTCTTTCCTTCCTCTTCTCACCAGATTTCTTGGAGGAAAAAGGGGACAATGGAATTTGACTGGTGGTGAGGACCAGTTTAGTCCATCAGTCAGAAAGGACACTGGCCTTAAAGAGAGTACAATCCTGACACTCGGTGTCTAGGTGGAACAGACTCAGGCAATAGGCACACATTTTGTGTGCATCTCATGGAGGCAACTTGTGCCCACACGTTTTTTGAAATCTGAAGTTGGCTTCTCCATAGTGTAAGTTAAACTGATGACAACAAGGGTCACAGAAGCACAACAACCCAACACACAACAGCAAAAAATCAAATAGCGAAAATAACAACAACAAAACACTACGCCCCCAAAAATTTAACAGACCCAACTGTAGACAAGAGAAGATTTTTTAAAACTAGAAGAATGGTGGTAAAAGTGCTCAAAAGAGACACAAAGCCAGACAAGCAGATAACTACTATAAAGCTAGAAAAAAAAACTCTAAACGCAATAAAATACTAGAATAATAGTAATGAGCATGAGAGGAGACAGAAGAAGAAGAAAAATCTGTCAAAAAACTGTCAAAAAGCAGTTATCTAAGGAGCTTGCAGCTCACATCTGATAGCTGGAAGCAGCAAATGAGATCTGGGATGACACAGGGAGGGCATTACATTATGGGAGAAGAGGTGGCACTTTGGAACTGTAAATTCTTAGCTGCTGGCTTTGGATCCAATTAGATCTGATAACCCACTGGTTGAGGCAAACAGAAGGGACAATATCAGATATTACAGAACATAATGTAAATCCCTCATCTCCTATTTCAGCATCTATTTCTCTGATACAACCCTAAGACTTCAGGTTTGTGATTATCAAAGTTTGCTGATAGCTACAAACTTGAAGCAAATGGAGGATACTAGCTCACTCTCTAACTCACAACCACTTCAGCAAGGGCTTGACTATACCAAACCACGATAAAGTATAAACATTTGTCTTAACATTCACATTAATTTTTTGGTAGCTCTTATAATTTTTAAACCTAACATCACAGTAATTCCAACCATAGACCATATGTGTCTCAAAGCAAATTCGTGGCTGAAGTATCCTCATTTGAGCAACAGCTTTGTTCTAGTAGAATCCATGACTTTTAACCTTCTAAAGTGTTATAGGTCTGTTACCAAACCATCCACTTTGCATCCGTTTTCTTTCTTTTTTCCCTTTTAGTCATTTTGTTATCTCCTTAATCCTTTCCATGATCTCAATCATCATATCCCTCTTTGGGGGAGAATTCAAGTTCACCTCTTTGTAATGCATTTTTTGTTACACTCATTAACTAGCTCACTATTTTGTTCCTATTAACTCTGATGTTATTTTCAAACCAGTTAACTAAACAGAATAGTTTGCTCATTTCAATATTGCTAACACCCTAGAGAACATTTACAGTTGGGCTTTAAAGCAAAACAATGCCTCACATCCCCCCAAAAAAGAAGTTATGTACTCACCATAACGTTCCATGTGAATTGTTCATCTCGCCTCCATTCTTACAGATGGGTTCGGCTCCGAGCCGGCCTACTACAAAGCTTGAGGTCTTCAGACAGCTCGAGGCCAAGTCCCTATCTCATGATGCACCTTGAGTTACCTCAGATCTTGTTTGCTGTGTCTAATAATAGCATGTGCCCTTCTATCACTCATTAGGAGAAAAGCCATAGAAAAACTGAGCAACCAGGATAACACTAGTATCTCGGTCCTTGAAAAACCCTGGAGGGGGTAGGAGGGTGGGAAGTAAGAATGAAGGTGAAATGAAGAACTCACATGGAACATTATGGTGAGTACATAACTTCTTTACATGAAGTTGTTCTATCCCGCCGTTCATTCCTACAGATGGGTAGCGTCCCAAGCACCATCTTTCTCAGGTGGCTCACGTGAGTATGTTTTTCAGGACAGTAGAACCAAAAGAGGCCCTGTCCCTGGAGGCCTTGTCAACTTTTTAATGAGTGATAAAGGTATGAGGTCTTGACCAAGTTGCCGCTGCACAAATGTTGTCTATAGGAAGCCTAGAAGAAAAGGCAGAAGATGTGGACACTGCTCTGGTAGAATGAGCCTTAATTTTATGCTGTAAGGGTAAGTTGGCAGTTGAATAAGTGCAGGTGATACAATCAGATAACCATCTAGATAGTGTTGTTTTTGCCACTGGCATACCTTTTCTGGAATCTGAAAAGGAAACGAAAAGCTGTTCTGATTTTCTGAACTCTTTTGTTCTATCCAGGTAAAATCTGAGCTGTCTATGAACATCAAGCTTGTGTAGCATATACTCTAAGTTGTTGGTGTGTTTGGGGAAGAACACTGGTAAATCTATGATCTGGTTAAGGTTAGCTTCAGTACAAACTTTGGGAATGAAGGATTTGTTCACAGAGGCGCTCTGTCAGCATGGAAAATCAAATAAGGAGGATTTATGGACAAGGCCTGTAGCTCTGACACTCTATAGGTAGAAGCGATGGCTACTAAAAAGATAGTCTACCATGACAAATATTTCAAATCACATGAGGAAGCTGGTTCGAAAGGTGGGAGAATAATGCATAAAAGCATAAAATTTAGGTTCCATGGGGTATAAGGGGATTTCACAGGTGGTCTGAGATGAAAGGTCCCTTTGAGAAAGGCTTTGGATAGTTTGTGTGACATTATGTTCAAGCCTTCAAAGCCAAGGTGAAAATTAGAGATGGCAGCAAGTTGTACCCAAATTGTTGCTGCTGCAGCTCCTTTATTGAAAAGCATAGTCAAAAACTCGAATATGGAGGAAATGGGGGCTTGGTAGGGATCAATGTTATTTTGAGAAGCCCATATAGAAAATCTACTCCATTTGCTAAGGTATAGCTTCCTAGCAAAGGACTTATGAGAAGATATCAATATATTCTGCATTTCATTTGAGAGGTTATGGAACCTGGCTTTGTTGGGAATTGGAGCAGCCAATCTGTCAATTTCAGGGCCTGAAGAGAGGGATGAAGAGCCCCAGACGAATGCTTCAGAAGGTCTGGAACTGGGTCCAGAATTCAAGGCTCTTCCAACAGATGAAGTCGAAGGAAGGTGAACCAAATCTGACAAGGCCAATGAAGGGCTATTAGAATGATGTTCCTTCCCAGGGCTTTTGCTTTCTGCAATACTTTGGGTATCAAGGGAATTGTTGGGAATGCATAGAGGAGACCCAGAGGCCAATCATGTACGAGTGTGTCCCTTGGGGGTTCTCCCGGAGGGGGAATCAGGGCAAAGTAGCTTCTGCATTTTGTGTTCATGTGGTTGGCAAAAAGGTCACAGCAAGGCTGGCCCCACCTGCGGAATATTCTCTCCGCTATCTCTTTTTTTGAGGGCCCACTCGTGAGGCAACAAAATTGCCCTGCTCAGTTTGTCTGCTGGATTTCCCTGGGATGTGCATTGCTATCAGAAAGCACTGGGTGGCTGTAGCCCACTGCCATACTCTTAAGGCCTCGCGAGAAAAGGGATAGGACCTGGTTCCTCCTTGTTTGTTCAAGTACCAGACCACTGACATGTTGTCTGTCTGAATCACAATAGTCCCCAGAGGGAGAGAGTCCTGGAAGTACTGCAACGCCAAAAGTACTGCTCTCATCTCCAGGATATTGATATGCAGATGTGTCTCCTGTTCAGTCCATGTGCCTTGGGCTGTTCTTCCCTGAAAATGCCCCCCCACCCTATCAGGGAAGCGTCTGTGGTCACTGTGGCCGCTAGTGAGGGTAGGATAAAAGGACAACCTATCGTCACATGAAGAGAGGTCATCCACCACTAAAGATCCTTTTTGCATGTGTTTGTGATAATTATGAGATGAGACATTGGGAGCTTTTGGTAAGACCATTGAGTAACTAACAGCCATTGTAGAATCTGCATGTGCATGCGACCCAGCTGTATCACTAATATTGTAGCTGCCATCATGGCTGACAACTTTAGCACTTCTGATGCTGGAGCCTTGTCTTTGAATATGATGTTAAGGACCTGCTGACGAAGTAGTAAAACTCTTTCTGCTGGAAGTTTTAAAGTAGTGGTGGTGGAGTCCAGTTCTGCTCCGATAAAAATGATATGCTGCAATGGTGACAAGGCAGATTTTCTTGAATTTATTGTAATGCCCAGGTGATTGCAGAGAGTAAGAGTGGTGTCCCTGGCTTGTATTAGCTAATGCCTGGTGGTGGCAGTGAGGAGCCAATCATCTAAGTACGGAAACACCTGGAATCCTAAACGCTTCAGGTGAGCCGTGACCACTGCCATACATTTGGTAAACACTCTGTAGTGAGACCAAAGGGCAGGGCTCGAAACTGGTAATAATTGGCTCCAAGCCGGAAGCAGGGATGATCCCTGGATGGTCTGGCCATTTGTATATGGTAGTACGTAACCTGTAGATCTATCAAGCACATCCAATTGTCTTTCCCTAAAAAGAGAAGTATTGACTGAAGCCTGACCATCTGGAACTTCTCCTTCTTGACAGATCTGTTTAGTCTGCTGAGGTCCAAAATAGGTCTCCAGTCCCCTGTCTTTTTTGGAACTAAAAAAATCTTGAGTAAGTTCCGGATCCTGTCTGGTCTGCTGGGACTGGTTGGATGACTCTTTTTCTTAGCAATGTTTGGACCTCTAATGTTGCTTGTTCCCTGTAACTAGGTGGAACATCCAAGATTTTTGTTGTCAATGGAGGGGGAGTGGTGAAAGGAATTAAATATCCTCTGGAAACTATACTTTGTACCCAGCTGTCATTTGTTATTTTGAGCCAGGCATCTGGATACAAAGATAAGCAACCCCCAACTGCCTCCAGAGCAGGACATTCAGCCTCCTTTCAGGAGTGCTGGTAGAGCTTCCCAAAGAACTAGTCTCTGTCACCCTGGTTTTGCAGACCACCTCTGCTGCAAGGGTGGTATCTTCCATTATTTTGTTATACAGCTTCGTCTAAATATCAAGAACCACTTTTCCATCCAGCTTCCATACTTCAGCTGGAAGATTGTTCCTGGGAAACTACCATTAGCCTGATTTTTTTAACACTCTCTTAATTTCCTCTTTCTCAGTCCCTCTAGTTATTACCTGTTTTTCTTCTTCAGTCATTCTTTCTAATCATCTTTCCTGCAGGAGTATTTCCATTTCCCTAAGTGTCTCCTCCCTCATTTGTCTCTATGAGTATAATTCTGCGTAACAGTATCTAAATGTTTCCAGTATTACCCAAGGGGCCTTCGATAACTTCAAAGTGTTTTACCTGAGTAATTGCTTGTTCTGTCTTAATTTGTCTGACTCTTCTTCCTAACATTTTCCAGGAATGTGGGTTGCTATCAAAAAATAAATATTTGTATCTGGTTTTTGCTCTCTCAAAAGATTTAGTTAAGTATTTATCTAACTGTCTTCTGGCCTTTGCAAACTATGCCCTTTCCTATTCCCTTCACTATTATTCTCTTCCTGTATTTGTTTAATTTTTGTCAAGATATTTCCTTATTCTTGTTTCCATGGTTCCATATCTCTCTCCTGCATCATTACTCTTTGCTTCAACTCTTTTAAATTATTCTCAGTCCTCCACTTCAGTATTCTACTTGGAGTACAGTGGTCCTAGCAAAACTGCCATGATGTCTAATAAGCATGTTTTAAAATTTTCACCTTTTAGCAAATGTGATGGAAAATTCCAGTACCTTTTCATTCTTATATCATTTGAAAAATGCAGTCTTATTTCCACTGAGGCATGATCCTTTTGGCAACCTTTAACTGATCTATCAAACTAAATATCCAAGACCCTAACATTCCAGCTACTACCTAAAACCAAATACATCTCCAACTCCAGGACAAATTCTTCCCCATGGTAAACTGTGTTTTTAAACAAGAACAAACATCATGGCTTTCCAAAGAGGTTAACTCTCTTTTCAAATTAAAGGGTGAAGCCTGGCGGGCATAGAAAACAATCCAACCCTCAACAACCATGCTACCTTTACCAAACTCTAGAACTTGGCTAAACAATCCATACAGAGGCACAAAGCAATCCATCTTAACACCAATCAACTTTCTCTCTTAATTAAACCCAAACACATCTGGGATGAGGTCAATCTGCTCACTGGATGCAAATCCTCTGACTTCTAATTCTCTATAAACCTAATCTAAATTAATCAGGAACCACACATCTGCTCTGACTTTCTCACTGAGTTTAGCCACCCTCCACAATTTATCAGCAACATCTCCACTCCTCACTCCTCTCTCTCAGAGCCTCCTCCCCTCATCCCTCCTTTCTAATTCAAAACAATCTCATCTAAACAAATCAACAACCTACTGCAAGGCATGCACATAAACTCTCCCCATCTTTCCTTGGTTTGTCTACCACTGCAGGGAATTTTTAATCCAGCCTCTTTATCATATTTGTAACCTTTGTCTGACACAAAATATAATGTGAAACATCTGGAAACCAACAAATATTAACCCCCTTTGCCAAACAACCTAACCCCCCCAAACACCTCACATTTTCATTCTATTTCCATCTTTCCCACTCCTAGCAAGTTTCTAAAAAACACATCTACATACAACTGTCAAGCTACATTCAATAATACCATTTCCTTACCATAAAACACACGGATTCTGGAGAGGTCACAGTACAATGATGACACTCTGGTAGCCAATGGACTACATTCTTCTCAACATGGACAAAAGTAACTTACCAGGAGCAATATAAACTTAGCTCAAAGCCATCTTTGAACTTATCAACCACCAACTCCTCCTTCTGTCTCTCTTTAGAACATTGGCATTAGTAATACATGCATCACCTGTTACCAATACTTCTTGTTGAACAGATTCTTCACTTAAATAAGCTTTTCTTTTTTAGCCCATGCCTCTTTTAGTATGAGTACCCCAAGGTTCTATCATTGCTCCTCTTCTTGTCTCTTCTCCATTTTCATTAACAAACTACCTCATGACCTTCCTCCTCTACAACTCATCCTTTTTGCTGATGACATGGTACTCTTTAGGTCCAGTGGCAACCACTTTACAACTGAAACACAAATACAAAAAGATCCTAACACTCTCAGTTCCTGGCTCATTAACCACAAATTAACACATATTCCTACAAAAACAAAACACATGCTATTTGACACCATCCAAAAACTTAAAAAAAATCACTACAGTCATTCAATATCACCACCCTTTTTGGAATACCAAAAAAAAAAACTCCAAACTCTTTGATTTGTGGCTAGATCAGTCACTAACATTCAGTACCCATACAGAAAAATCTAGAGCAAAGGTCAAACTGACTTCTCTTCTGGACCAGGAAAATCTCATAAACCACAGTTGCCACCCTTACTGGAAAGAAGTCACAGACAAAATGTTTTTTTTTTTTAAAAACAAAATACCTAACTAAAGTTATTAAAACGTTGAATGCTTTTGGCCCTACACACCAGGACTTCATCAGAACTCTTTAAATAACCACATGATATATAGGTTGAAATCAAATTGCATGACACATTCAAGTTCCATATGTCAGAACGCATATTACATAAAAAAAATGTATCAGACTTTATTAAGCACCTTAAATATTTATGATCCATTAAAAATAAACCATTGGTATTGACAATTCTCTAATGAAAATACTCTTAAAATTACATTTAAAAGTCAACTATAACTTTGCAGATCACAATTTCAATACACTACTTAAAGAAACAGTATCATTCAACCCTGGCAGCTCACTGTCTTTCAACCTAATCCACCCAGTAATTTTCTATATTCAATTCTTCATTTTTATTCTGTATTCCTACTGACCACTATTAGGACTGGTATTTGTTAAAATATTAAAAAGTAAAAGTTTTAAATATTCTTACATTTTTGCAAGTCTGAATAGCACATTATATAAATTCCCTGTACTAAGGTTGAAATGAAATGTTAAACACTGTCCCAAAAGAACTAAGAGTAAATCCTCAGGTTACAAAAAAAAATCAAATACAAAAATGAAAGGAAAACAAGTCCACTGATAAAATTCACACGTTTTAATGCAGTCTAAGTGCTTTTGTAATAATTTATATTACTTCATCAGACATAATAATAAAAACAATACAGTTAACTCATTATATACAACTGACATACTAACATTGACCAATCGCAATGTAGAAAAACCCACCATAAATTTAAAAAAAACATCATTCATTAAAGTTGTAAAGATTTATGCACAACTCATGCCAGAATGCACTGAAGTCAAGTTAAAGGGCTGACTATTTATATATATATATATATATATATATATATATATATATATATATATATATATATATACACACACACACATATATATTCCCATGCTTTATTTAATTACACCTGAATTTTTATATATATTATTTAATTTTTCTATTCTTTAACACTGGTTTTAAAGGGATCGAATCATTCAGCCCAAGCCCTCGATGGGCACCTAACCTTAATATCCATTGTAGTTCCACATTCTGTGTTGTATTAATTAGATCGCCCAACCTAATATCCTCTGTTATAACGTGTAAAACCTAAAATAGGAATGTGTGTTCAACTCCTGCTGAAAGTGTATGCTTAGCTAAAGTGCTATAATCATATCCTTTCCTAGTACAATAAACATGGTCCCTTATTCTTTTTTTAAGATGACGATTAGTCTTCCCCACATAGAACTTAAAACAGGTTGTACTAAAAGCGACATACACAACATTTTTACTATTACAGTCCGCCTTAGCCCTTAAGTGCCATAAATAACCAGAATCAGGATGTCTAAAAAATCTAGACTCATCAATATAATCACAGAAGTTGCAGGCTCTGCATTTAAAAGTGCCCCTATGTATTACATCTGTAGGGCAGTTAACCCTAGGATAACAAAGTTGCCACTTCATGTTCTTTTTGTTTTTATATACAAACCTAGGGTGTCAGCCTACAAACTGCTTAGTGGTGTCATGCACTAGTAAGATGTGCCAATTTCTATGAATTATAGCCTTCACTCTATTAATGTCCTGAGTGTAAGATATCACAATGGGAATAGTCTGATTATGTTGCTTAACCTCATGCTCAAAACTAACCTTCTCAGAAAAGTATAGTGTACCACCTCCTCCCCTTTCATTCATTACCTTCACATAAGCTTGATCAACTTCTTCTTGACTGTAACCCCTTTTTACAAAGGCATTGTTTAAATAGTGCAACTCCTTTAGAAAATCTACATCCTGACAGGACAGGTGTGATACTCTCATTGCCCGGCCCCTTATATTTGTGAAAATATGTGGTGAATGCATACTGTCCCTATGTAAAAAAGATGGACAATAACAGTCCTTTCTATGTAACCTTGTTGTTAAACCTTCTTCTGTTTTAATAACAGTTACATCCAAAAAAATCAATGCATTCAGTAGATTTATTCATAGTAAATTGAAGAAAATTACTACTATTAATTAAAATTCAATTGTAATTAAATAAAGCATGGGAATATATGTGTGTATATATATATATGGTCGGCCCTTTAACTTAACTTCAATGCATTCTGGCATGAGTTGTCCATATGTCTTTAAAACTTTAATGAATGATGTTTTTTTAAATTTATGGAGGGATTTTTCTACATTGTGATTGGTCAATGTTAGTATGTCAGTTGTATATAATGAGTTAACTGTATTGTTTTTATTACTGTGTCTGATGAATGTGGATTATTACGAAAGCGCTTACACTGCATAAAAACTTGTGGATTTTATCAGTGGATTTGTTTTCCTCCATCATTTTTGGATTTGATTTTTTTTTATAATGTTGAAACATTGTTCACGTGGAATTGACAAAGTTGGTTAATCTTTTAACCCAGATGAGTCTGTCTTCAAATGTAATTGTTAATTCATTACTGGATAATGTAATTCATCTTGCTAATGCAATATTGCTACATTGGCTCCTATGCTGATTGAGAATCAGGAGGAAACAGGAGTAATATGCAGGCCCCAGTGGTGCATGATGTACACTGTAATGCAACCACAGTGCTGGACAGAAATATTTGAGGTGACTATGGCATTAATGGAGTTATCACAAAGGGTTTATGTTGTTTGAATTCTGGAGTGAATGGAATATCTCATGGTAAAACTTTTAGTTTTGACATCTGGCTCCAAAATAAGCCCCTCTGCAGTTGCAGACCTGGAAATTCAGTTGAGACTTTTGACATGCAACTTGTTACTTTTGAGAAAAAGCTTACCAAATTCAAAAATTTATAGCTGGGCAACAGTTAGTTAAGGGAATGTACTTCCCATAAGAAGATGCCCAAAGTATTGTGACTGTGGCAATTTCCAAATTAAGTTTCTGAAGGCATTAACTTATATCGAGATTTATTAAATATTTTTGATGATTGTGGCTGCAATATTAAGAGACTGCTGGTTAAAGATAATAAAAGGCAGAGAGAAAAATTACTCGATGAAATCAACACTATTAATATGTTTTTTAAATAATGATCTTTTTTTTTTGAAAGTAAACTTTTTGACAATGTTGATAAGGTTAAATCCAGGAAGATGAATAAGCATGAAAATGATGAGAGGGAATGTTTATACAATAAAGAATACCCTCTACCACATTGTTTAGATTGCCAAGTAATAATATGAATATTGGGAGGTCTGTTAGGGAGATGGTTGAGTCAAATGATAGGCTTAATGTTACTAGACATTCTACTGATCCTGAACCCACCCACTCCTATTTTGGATTATATTGCTCCTAACCCTCCTCCCCACCTTTTTATGGATTCCACTGAGTTTCTCTCTCTTTGGAGGTTGGAAAGAACAACAAACAAAACAGGCAGGATACTCCACAAGACTGCAGGGGAATTATTGCCAAAATACAGTGAATTATAGGTTAGGTAGAGGCTGGGAAAAGAGGTGGGGTTAATGTCATGCTGTATTCCCCCACCTGTACCAGTTGGTGAAGCTGATTCGGTGTTAAATATTTAATGTTAATAAAGATAATGTATTAAGGCCTTTTATGGATAGTGTGATTAGAAATTCTTCCCATAATTCTGATACCATAAGTAGCAATGAGGATGGTATTAACTTTAGTTATAAATGATTCAATAGTTTTAATTATAGTGATTTAGTGATGGAAAGTGGTATTTTGAACTTTTTAGTATTGTTATAAATTGGACAAACATAAGAAGTCACTATTACAGGGACTTGTGAGCAATAAAAATGTGAGACTTATCAAACTTGATAAGGGAGAGGGTTCTTGTTGATGAAAGTTATAGATTTAAGTAAAATGTTCATTTTGTTAGCATATTAGAGTATCTAAAAATAAAATTAACATTACTTATTTTAAATTAGATACTCTAATTCATGATTTGTTGATGGAAGTGAAGGATGAGTAAAATTTGTATAAGTTTCTTAAGGTGGACTTCCCTGTAATACCAAGTATTTTCAGTATTTCCAAAATCCAGAAAGATGTAGCTGATCCACCCTTTTGGCCCCATTGTGGCTGCTGTGGGACTCAAGACACTCTTTAGTGATTTATGTTGATGAAAGACTTAAACAATTTTGTGAGAGTTTTCCTTATACGATAAAAGTCTCTTATGAATTTTTGGGGAAATATTAAAGATGAAGTTTATGATGATAAACCATTGTTCCTGTTGAAGTGACACCCTGACCCCACATCCAAAAGTGGTAAAAAGGCTTGTGGCTGGATGGATGGATAGATGGATGGATTATATTTTGTTAACTACAGGTATAGTGGACTTATTCTGTTGTATCCCATGTGATAATGGACTTTTATGGTTTAGGGAAGTATTACTGAAGTGTAATTTTAAGTCAAGTGGAAAACAGAAGCTAAGTACGTACTATAATGATTGATCTGTGTTGTCTTGTTTGCATTCTTGTCAGCCTCTGAGTTGGAGCTGACCATGGAGCTTTTCAGAAGCTTTGGATCTGAGGCTCTGAGTCCTCCCCTACCCATAATTCCCTCTGTTCCTCAGAGTTTACCTGCCTATAAACACAAGATTTTTTGTATAATCAAATATACAAGTATACCTAATAGGTGGATTGCAAGTTAGCAAACCTATGGTTGTTCAAGGACAAGGCCTTTGGTCAGGTCCAACTGTTTGATAGGAGTGTAAAAGGGCAATTTGGGCAGGGGTATGGATGGTGGGATGTTGAACCTAATGATCTATCGTTATGGTAAGTGCATAAATTTAACATCCAGTGTTGCCTATTTTCATTCATTTCAACCTTTGGGACAAATTCACAAGCTACCAAGACATTTGGGCTGTATCAAGAAGGATAGTTTGGAGTATGGTGGAACCAAGTAATGTACAGCATCTAGACTGTACATCCAGTTTTTATTGTGACACAAAGGTATGAACAGTAGACTAAGTAGCTGCAGCACAAATTTCATCAACAAGGAGCCTACTCATAAAGGCAGTAGAAGTAGCTGTCACTCTGATAGAATGTGCTTTTGGTTTGGCATGCAAAGGTAATGTCAAATTTTTGCACACAAACATTATACAGTTGGAAAGCCACCTTGATAAAGTGACTTTTGCCACTCCTTGACCCAGTTTAGCCTTTGACGAAAGCAATGAAAGGCCAATCAGATTTGCTGATGTCTCTAGTCCTGTGTAAATAAAACCTGAGTTATCAATGAACATCTAGTAGGTGTAGAATATACTCTCCTTTGTTTGAATACTTTGGGAAGAGTGGTAAACGTATAGTCTGGTTAAAGTTTGCTTCAGAGGCCACCTTCAGAAGGAAGATAGGATTCATTCTTAATGATATTCTGTCCTAATGAAAGACCAAATGCGGGGCTTTACAGGATAAGGCCTGCAATTCTGAAATCCTCCTTGTGGACATGACCACCACCAAAAAGAGGATTTTCTAAAAAGATATTTTAAATCCACTGTAGCAGTAGGCTCAAAAGGAGTTTGTGTTAAAGCCTGAAGCATGACAGTAATGTCCAAAGGGGGAACCAAATCCCATACTGGACGCCTTAAAAAAGGTTCCCTTCAGGAAAGCTTCTGAAATCTTCAGAAAAGCAATAGAAGTCTGATTTTGCCCTCTGTAAAAATTGTAAACATCCACTAATTATATTTTGCTATTTGAGAAATGGGATCCTTTTTGAAAAAGCTCTGTCAAGCTGACTGGGCCAGATACCAAAAGATTTGGTCTCATTGCAAGTCTGCCCTGACTCCGAAAGACCTGCTCTCAGCGTAACTGACTTCCTTCGGTGTAAGGTGTATTTACAAACAGGCTTACTACTGGGATGGGATTCTAAAACACCTGCTCTCATCCTGCTCTCAGTGTAAGTGGACATTTATACTGACAGCAAGTCTTTAATAATCAGGACCTATGATTTTAAAATATGGAACAGACAGTCATTTGGTCAACTCCCTTATTAGAAGTAACTGGAAGATATTTGATTATTGTATGAATGTTAAAAATCTTGTGGGAGATTTCCCAAATTTCAATTTTAAAAGAAAGAGACCAATATATTAAAAGGAAGCTGAAAATGGGTAATACTGATATGAATAAAGAGTCTTCTAAGGGAAGACTGGGCACTAGGGTACGTGGGGCAGGTTTACCCTTTTTAATTTTTCCAAGTCTTTTGGGTTCCAAATACCATGATGGGAATGGACCCCATTGCTAATTCAAATTATAATTAAACTACATGAAATTAGTATTGTTTCAAGCTTTGATTTTAGCCAGAAGTACTCTTTGCAGCACCCACAGTATGCCCAGTAATGACTCCTTCTGCAATTCATACTGAGTTACATGTATCAGGAACATATGTAAGTATGATTGTAAATTCTTTTTTACAAGACCCATTTCTCCTACTACTATTGGAATTGTCTGGGTATCCTTCTTCCACACTGCACTCATTTTTGCTGCAAATCCTGGTATTTTATGACTTTTTGTCTCTCTTTATGTAAGAAACTGTAGTCACTGGGTGTAGCCATTTCAATGATCAATGCTACTTTTATCTTCTTTTCATGGACTACTGTATCTGGTATTCTCACATCTATTTTTTGAACTGTTGGTAATGGGTGATCCCATGCGATAAAAACTTCATTTTCTATAATGCTTTATGGCTCATGTTTCTAATGTTTTTTCAGCTACTTCAGTAGTATAATGTTTGCACAAGCTGCATTGCAACAGTCTTGACACATTATTATGCCTTTCAGTATACAGTCTTTCTGCCATTAGTGTATCACAACCAGCAACAGGCTGTGTGACTGTTTCCAATTTTGTTTTACAAAACCTACATTTGTCTGTTTCTCCCACATGTTCAATGAACTTTGTAAACCAACATGTACATAGTCCACTATCTTGGGTTGCCAATATTAACCTTTCGTCTTTTGGCATGAATTCACCTCTCCTTAACCATTCCTACATTCAATCCTGATCGACATGAGGTTGTTTGAGAGTTTTCTGTACTTGCAACTATATTTATGCATTTGCCACATTTCTTGCCTTCACATCTGAGCCTTCACCTTATATTTTTTCTATTTTTGTTTTTTGGCACATTCAGTTGCTGCCTGATTTTTATGTATTTCTGATTTGATTTCCATTCCCTCTTGACACCGATATGCGTCTGCTAAACTAAGCAGGAAAGTCATCTTAGATTTATTCTCCTCATGTTTTAAAACTTTCACTATGTTTGAGTCTTGTGAGATTAGCAGATATGTATACAATCCTACGACTGCAGATCTATACATGTAATCAATTTCAAGGAGGCTCATACCTCCTTCAGAATGGGGAATACATAGACTTAGTGTATGCTGATTTTTATAAATCATTTGATAAGCATGAAGCATCCTTCCTGTTTTCCTGTCCAACTAATCCAGCACCTTTTTGGGCCAGTCAGTCACCCCAAAACTGTAAGTTAGAACTGGAAGATCAAACTGGTTTATAGCTTGGACTTTATTCCTAAATCCTAGATGTCAGCACTGTTTTCAGCATTAATTTTAATCTTCTAAAATATTCCTTACTAAGTTTTATTTGCATTTGTTCATGTTTTATTGTTGATCCTTCATCAATCCACACATATTTATACACTCCTCCTTGCTCAATTTCCTTTATATCACATTCCTGTCCCAGGCTAATGTTTTATTGGTGCTGCAAGTTGGTTTTACACATTTATCAAGATGAAATGACATTCTTATATTGTCTGCAAAAAGTTTTGACCACTTACAGTTGCACTTTCAGTTCCTCACCTGATGAACTATACAGTCTTAAATCATCCACAAAAAGAAGATGAGAAGTCTTTACACTTTGTTGTCTTCTGAGAGTCAAAATATAGCCATGACCTAATCAGTTAAGTAGACAGCTTAATGGGTTAAGTGCAAGACAAAAGAGTGGAGGTGACAAAGAGTCACCCTGGAATATCCGCCTTTCAATTTTTATCCTTGGAATAATAATTTGTCCTTTATCATGGCTTAATTGCAAAGTGATTTGCCACTTTTTCATGGTTGCTGTAATGTAATCAATCAGTGTAGGCTGTATCTTATACATTTTTAAGCACTCTTTTATCCATCAGTGTGGGATACTGACAATGATTTTTTGTAGTCTATCCACAACATACTCAGATTCTTCCCCTTTTTACAGTTCTCCATTATGACTTTAACAACAGATGATCCTTTGTTCCATATGACTTTCTTTTGTTACCCCTTTATTCAATTGCCATGATTGAGTTTTCTTCTAAATTACTACAAATTCTGTCAGCATCGATTCCAGTGTATATACTTTGTCGGTTGGCCTCCAGTTTTAGGATAGCTTGCAGGTTTGCTCTTTTATAAGTCATCGGAAGGCAAGTTATTGGTCTACAGGTTTAAGGATAGTTTGCAGGTTCACTTTTACGTAGGAGTATTTTTTTTTCCTGTTGTCAACCAGGGTGTTGTCTGTTGAGGGTGGCAAAATCTTCATGTAAAGATGTTAATACTTTTAGCCAGAAGTTAGGTACTGCATCTGGGCCTCATTTTCCAGTTGGAGGTTTTTCTTAACTTTATCTCAATCTCTCTGGCTGTTACTTCATCCCATTTCATATCCTGTACATTTGAACTTCTTATTCTTTCTTATACTTCTTCTATCCATTTATTATATTTGTTATGTTCCACAGGATTTTCATAGATATTTCCCCAAAATTTATGTATTTCTTCTTTTTTGGTGATGTCTGAATTCCTTTTGCCTTATTTCCTGATTATCTAGAAGACTTTTTTGGGTTATCAATAAATTGCTTATTTTGTAATTTTCCTTCATATTAATCTACATAGCTTTTAAGTTTTTCTACCTGTGCTGATATTTTTAGTTTATTATTTGCGATAGTGTACAATAAATCCTGATCTATTCTGATACTTCGCATTGCTTTTATCACATCTATCTTTCTGAGTATTTTTGCTGATCTCTTCCCTATTCTGTACTCTTCTAAAAGTGATACTTCATGTCTTAATTGCTTTATAGTTTTCTCTATTCGATAATTCCATAGTAGCATTTGATTTCTCCCCTTCCTTTCCCTTATTACCCTGTGTTTTTGTGGTAAGACATTATCCGTTATTAATTTGGCTGCAAAGTAATATATCCTATTTACTTCTGTTATATTGAATGAATCTCTATGGACAGTCCTAATTATTGTGTTCATTTATTTTATCAGACTTCTAACTTTTTGGGTTTTATTGCCTTTCTGTAGTCTATTTCTTTCATTCATCTTAATATGTCTGTCCATCTCTATTAAATCAAACATTCTTCCTGAAGATCATTTTCTTCTAAACTGAGGGCACAGTCTTTCTTCTCCATTTTCTGAGGGCATTCTATGGAAAGTTCCAGAGCATATTTCTGTTCCACATTCTCTTCAGTTTCATCATTATTCATGTGTCATCCACTGCTCTTTCGTATGGAAACTCACTGGCCTATCACTCCACAACATTGACTGTGTCAGAGTTGCCACAGTTTCCTGTTCCTTCCCTTGCTGTGCAACTCCAACTGACTGTATTAGTTTCCTATGGAAGGGTCCAAATTATCTTCATATGGCAACTGATCAGATGTTTCCCCACTCCACTGGTTTCTCCTTAATTTGGGGATTTATTGCTCTATCCTGCTGTGATGTTATCTGAGTTAGATATTCTACACCAAATCCCTTTCTTTGCAGGTACTCTATAACCTTAATTTCTATTTCTTTAACTTCTCCCTTACTAATCCTCTTTTCTGCTTTTCCTCTTTGTTTTCTTATTTTTTGTATTGTAAAATTTTCCATGTCCAGATGCCTTTGGCTGTATTTCTCTTCAAATATCTTTGGTGCTGCTCTTTTTTGTATTGATTCATTTTGCTCTCTCCTTTGTATAATTATTGTACCATGTTAAATCTCTTTTTTTTCCAATGTCAGTATTTTTTCTTCAGATTTCTCCTGCTCCTCCTGTTTCTCCTGACTTTGGGGACTTGTTCCGTCATGCTGTGATGTAACCTGTGTTAGACTTTCTATACTAAACCTGTCACTTTGCAAGTATTCCATAACTTCAACTTCTATTTTTTAACTTCTACTTTACTAATCTTCTGTTCTATGTTCCCTCTGTGTGACCTTATTTTTTACTGTGAATTTTTCATATCTGGATGCCTTTGCCTGTATTTCTCTTTGAATATCTTCGGGACTGCCTTTTTGTGTTGATTAATTTGGCTTTCTTCTTTACATAAATATTACACCATATCAGATATCTCTTTCTTTCCCATGTCCATATTTCTTTTTTTATTCCTTCAAAAGTCTCTAGATTTTGTTCTTTGTGTTTCTGCACTTCCTCAGTTGCTTTTTTTTCCAAACAGCTAATGTTTTTTGTCTGTATAATGTTTTTCAAAAATCTGTTGTATTAATGAGCACAAATATTATTTGAAACTTCTGACAATTTTTCTTGTGGCAGTATTTTTCTTTCCACTAATTTCTCTCTTAATCTTTCTGTATATCTACTGTCTGGAAATGCTGGGCTTCTTGCATAATAGTAACAATACATAATTTCCTTCTTATCCTCAACAGTCCACTCTAATGTGTTTATCACTCTTTTTTTAGCCTATCAGTTTTTGTGATTCGTGGACTGTTACTTCCTCCTTGGTCTGGCCTAGCCCCATTGTAGGAATTTTCCATGTCTTGAGGATTCTCCACTGTCAGTTTTTCCAGGACTGACACCAGTGTATCTACTAGGACTGGGCATTTTTTTATTCTGGGTCTTGTGCACCCAGCTATCTTTTTTATTTTTAGCATACTACTGTCTACGATATATGCTATATAAAATACAGTCTCTATATCAGTTTCTTCTTGGTGAGATTTTTGTGAAAAACAGGGTCCACCTTCTGAAGGTACTCACCAAGACTTTATTCAGTTCCAACAATATTTCTCTCCTTTGCTTGCCGGCTTATCATCTCTCCATTCGGACAGTGTAAATACATTTATGATGAGGGAAATCTGAGACTAAAAACATGTAATTTATACTTATAAGTAAACCAAAACAATAACACCAAACAAACCACAGTTACCTTTGCTAAAAAATATAAGTCAAAATATGCAAAAAAACAGCAAAGGTATGGCTCCAGGTTCAAAAGTAGCAGCAATAGTATGGTAATCCAAAATAGCAGCACAATGTAAAAATCCAGGTACGAAGGCACAGAGTCAATCCAGTTCAATTAAGCTCAGCTTTATTCACACAAGCACTTTCACATATAGCTTCATCAGGTGTTTGAGATAAACTGAAAAACTACACCTTTATTTATACACCTATACAATCATGTGATCATTTCATAATACAAGAGGCTCCCTATTTTAGGTGGGATAGGTGGATGCTCTGCCTCACATGAACTGGAATTCTATTTTGTAACACTGGTTTAATTGGAATATGGTCATTAAGATGGTCTTAATGACCATATTCCAATTAAACCAGTACAAAATAGACCCCTAAGAAAGAAATAACAAGTTGTTGTTTTTTATCCGTATCATATATACATATATAATAATGTTTTTGTTATATTAATGAAGTTCAAGGTTTTTTATGTTTTATATGTTTGTTTTTTATTATTATGTTTTTTATATGTCATCATTATTTTTATTGCTTTTATGAGAGATGTGTCTTTAAATTTGTATTATGAAATGATCACATGATTGTATAGGTGTATATATAAAGGTGTAGTTTTTCAGTTTATCTCAAACACCTGATGAAGCTATATGTGAAAGCGCTTGTGTGAATAAAGCTGAGCTTAATTGAACTGGATTGACTCTGTGCCTTCGTACCTGGATTTTTACATTGTGCTGCTATTTTGGATTACCATACTATTGCTGCTACTTTTGAACCTGGAGCCATACCTTTGCTGTTTTTTTGCATAATTTATACTTATGTTTTCACAGACCTGTGATTTTAATTCCAAAAGAATAAGTAGATAAGCAAGACAGAGCATGTTCTTAGAAAAAGAATATACAAGCGCTATTACAACATTATTAATGAGAATTTTAATAATGCACTATTCACATACAAAATAATAAAAAGAATGTAATAATATTTAAAAAATTTTACTTTTTAGTACTGCAACAAATACCAACCAATCCTACGGGTAGTCTGTGGTAATACAGAACTGCAAATAAAGACTTACCATGGCGGATTAGGTTAAATGATAGTGAGCTCCCCCCCCATATGTTTTTTTTTTCTCTTTGATTTAATATGCATTCTAAGATATGGAATTTGAACATGACATGTGATCTGATTTCAACATACAAATTATGTGGTTATTTATCCTCTAAATAGTTCTGATGACTTTAAGACATCAGACGTCCCGGTGAATATTAGATGAAAGCACTTGCCATTCTAATAAATTTAGTTACGTATTTTGCTGGGGTTTTTTTGTCAGTGACTTCTTTCCAGTGAAGATGGCAACTGTGGTTTATGCTATTGTTGGTTTCTGGTTATTTTACCCAGTATAGTCCTCTCTCTCTATTTGTCCCAGGAAAATCTCCCCCTACCTATCCAAACCAGCCAAAGCAAAGGACATCTTTTGGGCCATCATGAATATGGACTACCCATAATAACCACAGCCTCTAAGAAAAACTCCTCCACACTACATTCTATCAAACACAACATTTTTCACTTTATCGCAAAGTCACCTTCTAATAAGGACCATTGACTCAACCTTATAAAAAGCTAAATGTCTTCAAGTGCAACACAAAGTTGACCTGCCACTAGGTTCCCTCATCTTCAAACTTCTCCAGCCTATTCCTACAGCTAGCTGCCAAACTTTATAATAAACACACAGACACACTCTCTACAACCTCAGATGCTTTTCCAAGCAACACTCCCACTCTAACCTACAAACCAGGTCATACTGCACCGAGCACAAATACCATAGAACTAATTGTCCAGACAAGATCCAATCTCCATCTGAAGGTAGGCCTTTTTGGAGTAAGGGTATTCTTGCAGATGCCGCAGGTGTTGAGGCAGCCAGAAAAAGGAGCTGGTTGAACAGAACTCTTCTGAACATCCTACTAACAGAGTGTCTAGGATGATGGACAGGTTTGAAAAGCATGCATGAGGTTAATCTCTCATTCAGCTGAAGGTTCCTCATGGGTTGTGGGTTCAAGCATGGCCATTAGGAGACATGCTTGTATGTACTTGTGTGATTTTCAGGAGCCCTTCAAGTCTTCTTTCATCAGTGCTCCTTTTGATGGATCTTTATTTGGGCCCACTGTCAAAGACACACTTTCCAATAGTGAGAAAGATGTAAATACCTTGTCTGCTGTGGGAATCAATTTTTCTACCCTGCAGAGATCCTTTTCTAGGAATCAGCATGGCAGAAAAAAGATGTGGTTCTGAAAATCTCAAGGACCTTTTCAAGACTTATGAGGCAAAATTTCTTCCAGAGGCAGAGGGGAAAATTTCAATGGAAGACACCATCCTCACAGCAGAGGAGGTCTGTAGAACCAAAGGATCTGAGATTCTTGTTTGGACAGACCCTTTTAATGCTCCTGAGAGGTTACCTGACTGTTCTTCTCAGGAGTCAGTTGGGGAACACTTGTCTTTGCACCCAGAAGCCTGGGCAGCCATCTCAAAAGACTCTTGGGTGCGAAATATTATATCCAGAGGTTATTTTATTCCCTCTTTTCAAATTCCTCCACTCAAACAGAAAAGTCTTCCCAGTGTTCCACCTAATCAGTGGGAGTTAGCAGCTCTAGAAGTTCAAAAGCTGCTAGACAAAAGAGTCATCCCAGAGGTCCAACCAGGCCAAAGAGGCTCCAGAATTTACTCAAGGTTCTTTTTAGTGCCAAAGAAAACAGGGGACCTGAGGCCCATTTTGAATCTCAGCTATCTAAACCAGTTTGTAAAGAACTTTAAGTTCTGGATGGCCATGATTCGATCCATACTGCCTCTCCTAAATAAGGATGACTGGTTGTGCTCCAAAGATCTGCGAGATGCGCACTGTCACATCAAGGTGAACAGCCACTCTCAGTGTTTTTGACTGGGGTCCAGTCATTACCAGTTCAGAGCCCTGCAGTTTGGACTCATCACATCCCCCAGGGTGTTCATCAAATGTATGGCAATGGTAGCAGCTCACCTCAAAGTGCTGAGATTCAGAGTGTTTCCTTGTTTGGACACCTGGCTCCTCACCTCCCCAACCAAGCATCTCCTCAACAAAGCCAGGGATTACTTACTCCAGCTTTGTCAGTTCTTGGGGATCACAGTCAGTCTTCCCAAGTCCTGTCTTCAACCAGCTCAAGTCTTGGAGTTTGTAGCAGCTTGCCTGGATACAATCAGTCAGTTGGCCTTTATACCACAAAGCAGCGTACACACTTTGCATGTCAGTCAGATTCTGTCATACTCCACACTCTTCTTCCCCAGCAAATTTGGTTCTTCAAGCCTTAGGATCAATGACTGTAGTGATTACCCTTCTACCAACTGCCTGTCTTCACATGCAGATTCTCCAATGGACTCTGACAGTTCAGTGGTCAATTCTTCGACAACCTTTGAACCATCTTATAAAACTTTGTCTGGTTTGCAGACTCTCTAATTTGGTGGATTCAGTTCAACAAGAATTGTCAGGAACATCCCTTTATGTTTCCTCCACCAGAGGCCACGATGACCATGGATGCCTCCCACCTATGGTGGGGGGCATTTCTTGGGATGAACTATTCAAGGCACATGGTCTCCAAAAGAGGCCAATTTGCATGTAAACATTTTAAAGATGAGAGCAGTTCTTTTAGCATTGCAGACCTTTCAGAACTCTCTTCTTCTAGGAACAATTGCTATTCAGACAGACAATATATCAGTGGTATGGTACATCAACAAACAGGGGAGAACGAGGTCCTACCCCCTTTGCTAAAAAGCAATGAGAGTCCGGCAGTGGGTGACCTGTTCCAACCACTTTCTTCTAGCAACACACATACTGGGGAAATCCAACATTCTAGCCAACAATCTCAACAGGACTATTCTGATGCCTCACAAGTGGTCTCTCAGCCATAGAGTGGCAGAAAGAATCTTTCATCAATGGGGTCAACCTTGATGCAATCTCTTTGACTGTCCCCTCAACAACAAGTGTAGCAGGTTTTTTGTCCTAATTCCTCCTCTGGGGGTGTCACCAAGAGATGCTGTAGTTCACGTTTGGCCCTCCAGTCTCCTGCACGCACACCCTGCCTTACCTTTTATCTCCAAATTTCTTCACAAAGCACTCCAGTTGAAGAGCATGGTTATCCTCATTGCCCCTTTTGTCTCGGCAAGTTTGGTTTCCCTTTTTGTGGTCTCATCTTCTGTGTCCCCCTTGGACACTGGATCCCAGTCCAGATCTGGTATCTCATCCCTCATGGATGCTTTACCCAGATATTCAAGGCCTCAAGTTGACTGCATGTTTTTTCCAGTTCCAGTGATGGTTAGATAGTCCAGACTTTCATCACCAGTTCACTAAATTTTAACATCTTCCCAGAAACCCTCTACTATGAAAATATATAAGAGTAAATGGAAATGATTTTCCTACTGGGCTCAACAGAGGGAATTGGATCTCTTTACTGCTTCCATTCCTGCTGTTTTAGATTTTCTTGCTTCAGTTTTTCAAGAAGGTGCTAGTTTTTCCACCATCAAAGGTCAGCTAGCAGCCATCTCTAATTACCACACTGGAGATAATGCTTTTCATCTAGCTTCATCTAGGTTATGTAAAGCATTCTTTAAAGGTACCCTCTTGCTTAGACCACCGATTAAACACCCTACCCTACCTTGTGATTTTGCACTTACATTGTAGAACTTGATTCAACCTCCCTTTGAGCCTTCAGCCATGTCTGATCTCACATTGCTCTCTTGGAAGACAGATTTTCTAGTGGCTATTACATCAGTTAGGCAAGTTTCTGAACTCCAAGCACTCTCTTCAAAACCACCTTATTTGATTTTCCATAAAAAATAGAATCACCTTATGTACCAATCTATCCTTTCTACCACAAATAGCTTCAGAGACAAACATAAACCAAGTAATCAATTTGTCAATCTTCTTTCCAAATTTTTCCAATAAAGGGGAATACGTGCATCACATTTTGGATGTATATAGACGGCTTAGTTTTTTATTTTCATAGAATGAAGAATTTTAGAAAAACTGACTAACTATTTGTTTCCTTTGCCTATAACAAATTGGGAAAAACTGTTTCCAAAGTCACCTTAGCTAAATGGCTAATGGATTGTATCTCTTTTGTTTACCCTGTGCAAGGTTTGTCTTTGACAATACCTCCTAAGGTTCACTCTACTAGATTTAGGGCTATATCCTCAGCATTCTGGGCTAGAGCTTCTATTGATATTTGTGCTGCAGTCACTTGGTCTAATGCTCATACTTCTATTGCTCATTACAAGTTGGATCTTATCTCGAGAAACAGGGCTGCCTTTTGTTCTGCAGTACTCAGGAACATCCTTCTATGAGGGCCACCCAAGGTTATCGTAGCTGTGGACTTTGTCTCATTCATTGAGGAATGAATGAAAATTCAACATCAAATGTAAAAGTTATGCACTCACCATAACTATGCATCTCTGTTGTCCATTTTCATTCGTCCTCAACTTCTCACCAACTTCCCCCCTCTTAGTTTTTTGGGAGTGATCTGATAACATTTTTGGGAACCACTCTTCCAGTTTGAGTCCCTATTAAGTACCTTTCCTTTGTCTAAGTTATATTTCAGTTTGGTACATATTGATAGCAAGCTTGCTCTGAGATAATACAGCAGTAAGGGGCATTATGGGTAAAGGGAGGAGCTTGAAAGATAGATCCAAAAGTCTGGAAGAAATGTGGCTGACTCCAAGACCTATTCATTGAGGAAGAATGAAAATGAACAACACAGATGCATAGTTATCATGAGTACATAACTTTTATTTTCTATCATTAGATGATCTTCCCTTGCCAACCAGTGAAATAACTTATGAACCTATGAAATCAGTGGCAGATTATACAAGGGATGTTTTGGGCAGCAGCCTGGGGCCCACAGCTTCAGGGAGGGCCATCAGGCTGTTTGGCAAATCAAGCATTAAAAAAATAAAAAAAACTGTCCCCTCTCTGACCCACATCTCTCCACATGGCTGCTAGATTTTTTTACCTAGCAGGCTCTGCCCAGCTTGACTGTGTCAGTTCCACTTTTCTTTGGCTTAGATGCTTTACATTTGAGCCAATGAGAGTACATCATATAAGACCAGTATGCAATCTGAAAAATTGTTTGACTCAAACAATGCATACAGAAAAGCTATACAGAAGATGTGCTGTGGATTCAGGTATAGGAGGTTTGGTTTTTCTGTGAATTCTATTCAATATGGTGATTATTGAGCATTCCCTGTGATATGAGAGAGATTTCAGCACTGCTTAACCATGAACTGTTCATGCTTGCAGCATCATGTGAAGATTTGTACTGCTGCTGAGGATTCTGCTTGCAGCTGGTATTGCTTGAGGATGGTCTTTTTACAAGGCAAGAGGATATGGGATTTTACAAGGGTATGAGTGTGTGTGTATGTGTGTGTTTCAGTAATGTCAGAGGTAGTTTCATAGAAGTGAATACACTCAATAATGCCAGAGTTTTATAGCTGAGGAATAGTTTCATAGTTTCTGTGAATTATTGATAATTAGTAGTGTGAACTACACTCAGTAATGCCAGAGTTTCATAGCTGAAGATTAATTTCTTAATTCTTGCTTGAAAAATATGTACAAATGTTGCTGATTTTTGCAAATGTTTATGGCCTATCCTTTTTCCTATTTTTCCAGCAGGTAAACAAATTTTTCAGCAGCAGTCATTTTTTTATTTTACAAATATAGATACATTTCTCTGATTATTGCCTGATACTTATGTCCTGTCTTTTTTATTTTTATTTTTCTATTTGTTCAGCAGGTAAACCCATATTTTTGTTTGTTAGCCTTGGAAGCCTGTTTTTCACTGGCATCCCAGAAGCACTGTCTGGTTAAGTGACTTGCTCAAGAGTCACACAGTAAGCAAATGGAGGTAGCAAGAATCAAACCCCTGTACCATTTACTTCAAGAATCAACTCATTGAGACTCTAGAGCCTTTTTCCTCTGCACTAACTGCTAGACCTTCATTAACTTTTTTTCATTTTCTGATAAATCACTGAGGATTAGTCAGTCAATAATGCTAGTACTTAAGACATTCCTAGTTCTTGTTCAGAAAATGCATGCTGATGCAAAACCCATTGATGTTCATCATTTCCACTGCTGCAGTAGCCTTTAGGCTATATGAATTGTGTTTTGCCCAGGACAGAACAACTAGCCAACATCCAAAAGCTCTGACTTTCTACCACACATTGGACAGCCATGTGGAGAGAAAATCAGCAGTCACAGTAAAGGATCTTCTGTACTTTCTTGTTGCTTCATGAAGGAGTAGCTCAAAGGCTTCATATAAGCAGCAGCTAGCCTTCAGCTTTAATTCTGGCAGATAACTCCCAGTGGGAAACCATGCCACACAGAATATTTCCATTTAAAAATTGCTATTTAGTGATATTGCTTCTTTAAGAAACCTGGTATCTTTCTAATATCAGAAATCTTCTTTCCAGGACCGCCTTTCCTAGCTTAATATATTTTGGGGGCAGTTTTTATGAGAAAATATACTGTTTGTATGAACTTTCTGAATTTTATTTAATAGTTTACTGTGAGGAAATCTCTTGTGTTCAAAACTTACCTGCCATTTTTTTAGACTGAGTTTTCTAACTAGGGGTTTCTGATGGGAATTTAGTGTGCTGCATATGTATAACTTTGTTTAATGACTGTGTATGTGAGTGTGAGATTGTTGGTTATGAACACTATTTGATAAGTTATTTCATTACCAACTTGTTCCAGCAAAGCTTACTGCATCTGAAGTATCTTCCTCTGTTACAGTGTGGATACTTACCCTGCTTCTGTTGGATTAGATAGACACTCTGTGAGATGCTGCTCTACGTAGCCAGGAAAGAGACCTATGCTGCTCTACGTAGCCAGGAAAGAGACCTCTTGATGGGGAGTAAGTATTGTCTGTCATCACCTGTAAAAAAGATCTGAAGACATTGTGCCTGTTAGAAAAGATCATTTTCTTGCCTTGGGTAAGACGTTGTTACAGGCTGTTAATCCTGGTGATCAGAAATCCTTACCAGAAAAAGTTGTCAGGAGAAACCTTCCCAAAGAAGAGGATTCTGAAGTAGACAAGGACAAGACTTTCTTCAGCTTTAGATTCCAATCCCAAATCTCTAATTCAAGGAACCTTGGTCCTCACAACCTCCTTAGGAGGAATTTTCCTTTTTCTCAGTCAATAACCAGGATGAATGAGGTATTTTTCTTTTTTTTTGGGGGGGGTGGGGGGGTGGGGGTAAATGGATCTCCTCCCTGAATTGAGGAGATATTCTGACATGTTGGCAGTAGATACTTTCTTTCTTCTTAGTATCCTATATCAGTGCCAGCCATGGAGGATATATTTTTACTGTTGCCTGTAACAATCCTGATGCTCAACCTTCAGTTTCCAAAAAAGTAGATAGGCTTTATAAAGTTACTCAAACTAATAAGCATTTGCTTTCCTACCTTAGCTATGACTCTATGGTCATATCCACATATGTGCTATCTGGGGCAGGCTCATCCAGTCCTTCCCCTGTGGACAAAAAAGGAAAGGTATTGGATAGATTTGTTAATAGAATATTTTCTTCTAAAATTTTGAAATATAGAATTCTTAACGTTCAGACTTGTATGGAAGTTTGGTCTTTTTTTGTACAAGTAGTTTGAGGGAATTATCTGCTACAGTTCCCCCTGAAGGCAGTGCCTATCTGAATTTCTTTTTTTCTAACATTTCTCACATATCAAAGCATGCCTTAAAGAGTGTGTATGATTGTGCAGATACTGTGTCTAGGGGTCACTGCTACTGCTATAGTATTGATGAGTTTTGCCTGGGTATGTATTCTGACGTTTACTGATGAGGTAAAGTCTGATGTTTTTAATTCAGGTTTAGATAAAGAGGTTTTATTTGGGCAATCTGCTGCAAGACACAGGTCCTCAAATAATTTGATGAGAAAGAAATGAATACATGGAGTTTCCAAAATTTTTTAGTCCCTCCCCCTTACAAATCTCCCTGATCATCTTTTCGATTTAAGAAACAAAATAACTAATACCTTCCTTCTCAAGTCAAACAGGGAACAGATAAGATGACAGGAGAAGAACAACAAGAAACAAGGATCTTTTCAAAAATGAGACAGTCTACTACTACCGAATGACTGTATCAGCATTCTCCCCACTACCACCAGCCCCTCCTGCCCCTATCTCCCAAATCAGTCCCGGAATATGACTCTGTGCATTTTCCTTTGGCTACAGATTGTTTCAGACACTTGGGTGTTAAAAGTGGTTCAGGAGTAATACATTTGATACTGTATAGAAATACCTACTTTCAGGGGAGTTCCTCCCACCGTCCGAACCAAAACAGAGTTTTTCTTCAGGTTCTTCAGCACTTACTCACTCTAGGATTCATAGAACAAGTTCCATTAAATCAAAGGGGCAAATTCTTCTATTCCATAATGTCTCTGGTACTAAAGAAAGAGTCTTCTTGGCGACCAATTCTAGATCTTTCCTTTATAAATCTGTTTGTGAAAATTCCAAAATTCAAGATGATGACCCTTCAAAAGCTGTTACCCCTCATTCACCAAGGAAGTTTTATGGTAACATTACATCTAAAAGATACATACCATTACATTCCTGTAGCCAAAGACTTCAGGAAATGTCTCACTTCTCTGCATTACTCTTTGAGTTATCTACAGCTGTGAGGGTGTTTACAAAGTGTCTTGCTCCAGTCAAAACCCATTACAGACTGAATGGCTTTCACATATTCCTTATTTATATGAGCTATTCATCTTTGCAGAGTCTTTTCCCTTATGTCAAGAGTCATTACAGTGGGTTTCTTCTGACCAACCTGTGGTTCCAGATAAATTTTCAGAAATTGTCCTTGCCCCCATCATGCGTGATTGCCTTTTGGGGCTGTCTGACAAACAGCATGCAACAAAAGGCTTTTTTGACACAGGACAGAGTTAATTTTATGTTTTATTCCTGAGCATCTCAAATCAGTTTCAGACTTCAGCTAAAGAGTATCTCAGGATCATTAAGATTCACTGCCTATATGATTCTCATGATTACACTTGCCAGGTTGCACATAACTAAGACTCGTTTTTTTCTGAAAAACACATAGACCTAACATTTGCATCCTCTGGAATTTCAAATTCCACTTTTGTGCCTTGTAAAAATGGAACTGAACTGGTGGAGATTACAGATGCAAGCAAACCCAAGTCCACCCTTTTCTTAGCCACCTCCAAGCCAATCTGTAACTACTCAGATTTCACTTGGGGGAAAGTTTCTATGAGTAAGGATACCATGTCTGCAAAACTCTTTAGACAGATTGAAGCACATCACTCAAAGAGATGTTGGCTGTGATTCATGACCTAAAATCTCTTCATCACCTGTGGTCCCCAAGACGTGATTAGGTGATTACAGACAACATCACAGTGATGTGATACATAAACAAATAAGGGGCACCAGGTCATACCCACTGTGCAGGCTAGTGGTGATGGCTTAGGAGGTAGCTCTTTAGCACTACTAAACCATCTAAACATCTTACATTCTGTCAGAGCAAAACATAGCAGTAGACAAGCTGACCAGGACCAGTGTAGACCCTCAAGAATGGAAATTAAACAAGGGGGGGGCTTCCTAGAATTGATCCATTTGGGGGGGGATGCCTCAAATAGAGCTGTATGCTTCCTTTCAAAACAGACAACAGAACAAATTTTTCTCTAAGGGTCCTTGTTAGCAAACCTGGGAATGTATGCATTTTCATTCCTGTGGACAGGAATGTTCCTTTATGCATTTCCACCCTTTCCATTGATATCCAGGGTAATTCTGAAGATTCAGAAGGACTCTCCAAAAATCATTGTGGTGACTCTCTTTCGACCCAGACAACATTGGCTCTCCCTTCTTATAGAACTGGCCAAGGATAAGTTCCAGAAGCTTCCTCACACATTGAACCTACTTACAGAAGACAAGGGCAGTTCATACACCCCAGTCCGAAACATCTTCATCTGACTGCCTAGATTATTCTATTCTAATTCATTTTAGGCACCTCACACATCTTCCACTGACTACCTAGTTGATTTAATTATAATTCATTTTAGACACATTTTTCCAGAGGACATGCAGCAGGTACAAAAGGAGGCAGGAGAACCTGCTGCTGGGAAATCTTATATTGGCAAGCTGAAAAGATTTTCTGGTTGGTGCCAAGCCAGTAACCAGGGACCTATTACTAGAACAAAAATGCACATATTTAAGGGGCACCCTGCTTAACTTCCCTCCTTACCATGAATTCTCTTCACATTCATCCATTTACCATTACTTTCATCCATGAATTTTCATAAGTGTTTACATCTTCCAATTTTTACTTATTCCACGTGCTTCCAAAATTTCCCACATTGACTTGGCCTTTGCACTAGCTTGTGGCCATCAACAAACTCTTGAGCTCCTTTCCTACCCACTAGACCTAACTTGCACTATACCTAACATCCCTCAGATCTCGTTTGCCACTTTCATGACTAGACTTGCTTGACTGCAGCTCTCTGGCTATTTGGTTGAGATAAGTCAAATTTTTAAAAAACTTATATCTTTAAATGTTAGCTTTTGGTTAAACTCTTTCTGTTACACACATTATTCTATATTTTCCAGTGTTTTTGCTACCTTATTTACTTTTATTCACTTTTATTCTTCTTCATACATTTGCTAGCATATTCTGCGCAACCATAGTTGGTAGGCCTTTCCTACCCCAGTTTATCTTTTCTTGACAGGGGTATTATTCTCCTCTAAATTCTTCTTTCTGTTCTTGGTAAAAAAAAAAAAAAAACGGAGAAGAAAAAATCCCTGTTACTGTATTTTTGCTGGCTTTTTTCTTCTGTCATTAGTTATAAGGTTGTTATTGCTGTTTCTTCCAGTCACTGCTGTTTAGTTTAACTATTTCATACATATTATCTGAGAAAGGATTTAAAAGTTGTGAGAGATGTGGGCATAAATGCCTTTTTCAGATGCCCACGCTCTGTGTGTCTGTTGTTTAGGTTAGGTGTGGAACACATAGATCAAGATTGCAATATTTGTCATGGTTTCAATCCAGAGGCTTTAATTGAGAGAAAAAACAAACTAATCTTAAAGGGTATGTTGCCAACTCCATTCTATGAAGCCTTAACTGGAGTTCAGTCTCCAAAAATTAAAGAGAAGGACCCTTCAAAAAAGGTCCAGATCTGTGGATTCTTCGACTTCTACATCCTCAAAGATGAAGAAAAAGAGGGAAAAATTGGATTAATTCTTCTGGCATCTGACCATCTTTGGATCTGACCAAGTATCTTTCCAGTCCAGTGACCTCAGATCCAACAAAATGTACTTCGGATCCAAAGTCCCTGAATCCTAAGCCATTGCCTCACATATTCTCCCAACATTGATCCGGTATCTTTCAGGGTGCCTTCCCCTTTTTGGAGCGGCACTCTAAGTCTCATTCAGTGGTGTCCTCTCATTCCTCCAGAAGTCTAATGGAGGCAGATATGGAAAGGATGATGAGGAGATTCTTCATGGAGCAATTTCAGAAGGGAGTCTTCATGATTTCTACCACCTTGGGTCAGGAACACTGTTCATCTACTATCCCAATGACAACACCTCCTCCTCTGACCCAATCTGTGGTGTTAGAGTTCTCAGATCTGATCATTCCAGGCTCTTCTGTGTCAGATCTGAGGAGAGCATTGTCTTTGTATCCTACTTTTACTCTAAGTGCACTGGATCCAACTTTTTCGGATCCAGTTGACTGCTGGAGCCGAAGCTTCCAGGTCAGATTTGAGGGGATAGGATCAACTCTGAGGTTTTTAGAGCCATCTCTTTCTCTCGGAGCATCAATGTTGGACAGCTCGGCTCTGGCTTCTGCCTCAGGCAGATGGCTGTTGGAGCAGAGGGAAGTGGCAGAGCAGAAACTCACTTTCTGTACTCCATTGCTTTCCTTCTCTCCTGAGCAGTCTGCTTTCAAGGTTGTAAAGAGGGTTTTCTCTGGTCCGGCAGGTCAGGTGGGTCCTTCCCCCACGGATCCTTTCTTAACATCTCAGATGACTTTGCACTGTGATCATCAGCATTCTACTGCACAGGGACAACCAGCCCAAAGCTTCCAGACCACCCAGCTAGGTATTGTTAGCGCTTCTGATACTTCTCCAGATCATACCACTGAAGAAGTCCCTAGGAAGAGGAAGTGCAAGAGGAAGCACTTGGACTCCCCCCAGGAATCCATCAACAAGGATACTGACTTTGATGAGGAAGAAGGGTTTCCCAAATCGCCACTTGATGATGTCTCATCTGGAGACATCCTTGAGATCCTTAAGCAGAAGGGTGGTTGTTCTGTTCAAAACCCAACTCCTGAGGAATCAGTATTTCTGGAAGCTTTCAGGACTGGCCCGTCTAACTCCTGAGTCACTCCACATGCTGCTAAACTTATTGATATGGTTTTAAGTGGGTGTGGAAGGAGCCTGATATGACTGAACTGATCCCCAAGAGACCAGACAGGATTCTGGCTCCACTGATAGGAAGAGAACATTGGAGTAAAGGAGTACCAGTAGATGCAATGGTTGTGGTGGCAGCTACAAAGAAGGAACTAATGGAACAGAGTTCCACTGTCCATCCCCCCAATAGAGAATCTAGGGCACTGGACAGAATTGGGAAGTCAACTTCTTGGCACACTTCACGAGACTGCAAAGGGACTTGATTAACGAACTTTCAAGCTTCCTTTCAGGGGCCACTACTGCAGAGGCTTAAACTTCTGTGGCCTCACAGTTGGTTACCCTTCAATCTATTGCAGATGCATCCATGAGGCTCATCTCGCATGCTGCAGAAGGTGCCTCAAGGGTGCAGATTCAGGCATTTCCACCAGGAGGCATGCCTGGATGTGCCTGTGTGATTTTTTGGAGCCCTTCAAGTCATCTTTCGTCAGTGCTCCCTTTGACAGTTCTTCTTTGTTTAGCCTCACAGTAAAAGACCCACTCTCCAGGTGTGTGAAAGATGGAAAGACCCTATCTGCAGTGAGTGTACATTTTTTGACCCAATGGACCTTTTCCAGGAATCAATGAGAAGGTCGAAAGATGTGGTTCAGGAAGTCTCAGGGTCCTTTTCAGGATACTCTTAGAGATAGTTCCCAGAGGTGGGGGGGTGATAATAGCAGAAGATGCCCCCATGGCAGAGGAGCCCCACAAAACCAAGGGTCTAGAGATACCTTTTCCAACAGACCCTTTCAGCGCTACTGAAGGGAGGCGTGACTGCTTTCCTTTGAGGGCAGTCAGTGGTTACTTGTCTCTGCACCAGGCAGCCTGGCTAAACATAACAAAGGACACTTGGGTGCAAAGAATCATTTCCAGAGGTTATATTATTCCCTTTTTCCTACCACCTCTGTTAACAGGAAAATTCCCAGTGTTCCACCCAATCAGAGGGAAGCAGCAGCAGTAGAAATCCAAAAGCTGTTAGAAAAAAGAGTCATCCAAGAAGTTCCACCAGACCAAATAGAATCCAGAACTTACTCAAGATTGCTTTTAGTGCCAAAGAAAACAGGGGAGTAAGACCAAATTTGGATCTCAGTACATCGATCATATCAGTTCAAAGCACTAAGTTCCGGATGGTCACAGGTCAGTCCACTCTGCCCTTTCTGAGCAAAGACGACTGGATGTGCTCGATGGGCATACAGGATGCGTACTATCACATAAAAATGAACAGACAATCCAGAAGGTACTTATGCTTCTGGCTGGGACCCAATCATTACCAGTTCAGAGCACTGCCCTTTGGCCTCACCACAACCCCCAGGGTGTTCACCAATTGTATGGCAGTAGTACCAGCTCACTTGAGACTGCAAGGATTCCGGGTGTTTCCATACTTAGATGACTGGCTCATTATCAGTTCAACCAGACATCAACTGGTGCAAGCAAGAGACCAAGTGTTGCAGACTTGTTGAAATCTTGGAATAACCATCAATTACAACAGACTCAGACAACGGAATTCATAGGAGCAATGTTCAACACAGTTTCTATGATAGAATGTCTTGCCCCTTTGAGAGTACATACAAGAAGAAATCATGTCAAGAAAAGTATTTGCAGCACCAAAATTTCAGCCTGGTTGATTCTACAAGCCCTGGGATCAATGTCAGTGGCAATAATCTTAGTTCCTTTACCAAGATATCACATGAGAATTCTGCAATGGATGCTACAAACACAATAGTCAATTCTCTCAAAACCAATGTCAATAAAGATAAGAATAACTCAGGTGTGCAAGCAGTATCTTTCCTGGTGGATGCAGTCTGTTGCAAGACCATCCCTTCATTATTCCTCAGCCCAAAGCCATAGTGACCACAGATGCTTCCCAGATGGGGTGGGGCATTTTCTGGGAAAACGGTCCAAGGCACTTGGTACCCCGAAGAGGCCAACTTAAATATCAATGTTCTGGAAATGAGAGTGGTGCATTTTGATATTGCAAACATACCAAATCTCTCCCAATCTCGGAATGATTGCAATCCAAACAGACAACATGTCAGTAGTTTGGTACATAAACAAACAAGAGGAAACCAGATCTTACCCCTTGTGTTGGGAATCCCTGAGGGTGTGGCAGTGGGCGATTTCTTCAACTCATATTCAGGGGAAGTGCAACGTGATAGCAGACAAACTGAGCAGGTCCATCTTACTACCTCATGAGTGGCCTATCATCAACAAAGTGACGGACATCATTTTCCATCAGTGGGGCCAGCCTTGCTGGGATTTCTTTGCATCTCCCCTAAACAACAAATGCAGCAGCTTCTTTGCCCTAATCCCCTCACTAGCGGAGTCACGGAGGGATGTTTTACTCCACAATTGACCTCCCAGTCTTCTATATGCTTATCTCCCGACTCCCTTAATTCCCATATTCCTTCAGAAAGCAGCAAGGTTGAAGAGCAAAGTCATCCTCATTGCACATTACTGGCTAAGACAAATTTGGTTCCCCTTCCTTTGGCCTCATCTTCTGTACCCACTTTGGATTCTGGATCCAACTTCAGACCAGACCTTCTCTCTCACCGGACAGGCATGATTCACCTGGACATCTCAAACCTCAAATTGACTGCATGGTTACTCCAATTCCATTAATAGCCAGGCGACCTATGCTCTCTTCTCCTGTCCATTTGATTCTGTTATCTTCCTGTAAACCCTCTTTGAGAAAACTCTACAGAAGTAGATGGAAAAGGTTTGTATATTGGGCAGAGCAGAATCGGGTAGACCCCCTTTCAGCCCCGATACATTCTGTTCTTGAATTTTTAGCAAGTTTATTTAATGAGGGTGTGAGTTCATTGACTATTAAAATCCAACTCGCAGCCATTTTGAACTTTCATGTAGAGTTTCAGACTTCCACCCTGGCTTACTCTAAACTGTGCAAAGCCTTTTTGAAAGGTACCCTTCTACTTAGACCTCCTTATAAACATAAAACAAAACAAAATTCATAGCAGCTTCCAAATAAAACTTGTAATCCACAAAATGAAGCAGCTTTTCAGGCAAAACAATAAAGCCCTGAGCAAACCAAGCTTAGAAAATTGTGAAAAAATCCACGGACGGCTCAGCACACTTCAGTTCACTTTATTCCACAGAAACACAGCATATTAACACTCCACCATACGTTTTCATTTTAAAAATCACTTCCTCAGATGTGGGCTGTTCAAACTACTAGTGCTTTTATACCATTCACTTAATTACATTGATCAGGTTAGTGAACTAATTGAAAGGTTAATTTAGTTTAAAACCAAAAACGTTTCTTGTTGCATCTCTCTGTGTTGCCTCAATTAAAACACATTTAATGTTACAATGTTTGATGAATAAATATGTATGAATAAAAATATGTTTTAAATAAAAATCCTTAAAACACTTGACTGCAAAGAATAAATTATAAAGTTAAAATACTATTAGAAACACATTTAGTAGGACTCAATGGTTAAAATTACCAACTTGAATATTTGCTTTAAATGAACTTGATACTTCATCTAGGGGATAAATCGTGAAATTACAGGTATTATAAAAACTGCATTGTAAGCCAAAGGCAAATTGTATAGCCTCACTCAGTTAAAAGAATGTTAAAAACAGGAAAATATAAGGGAAAAATAAGTTCAGTACTATTGATAAATGAGTGTAACACTTGTGTTCATAACATATTACAAACCCCAACTTTTTAATAAAAATACAAATACAAAAAAGCTTAAAGACCAACTGTAACTATTGGAAAACATGGGTAAAAACATGATAAAATTCACATAAAGTGCAAATGCATATCACAGTTTTGCTGCTCTCAATTTTTATAATGGGGCTATGGAGATATGTTCATTGAGACCCGGAGGCTTATTGGCCTCCAAACTTATCTGCCACCATAATTCTCTGTACTCCAAACATTCCTCCCATAAACCCCCTCTGCCACCCTTTTCCACCCTTTCTATCACAAAAAATGTATAGTATGCATTTTCACAGCTTGGTTGTGTTTGTACAATGCATTAGTCTGTTTGTTTGCTTCTAGGTCATACATATGTTCGTATACTCTTATCATGAGCTTGCATTCTGTCTTCTCTATATAAAATGCTTCACAGGTTTGACATTTCACTAAATATACAAGCCCAAAGGAGTCACAATTATTAAAATCCTTGCCTTCCAGGGTGATTCCCCTGCTTTCCAAATACACACGTTCTGCATTGCTAATGTATGCACACTGTTGACAATGTCCACATTTAAACATTCCCTTCCTTTTTCTCCATCTCTGAACTTCTTGGATTGTACTATTTTCCAATAAAAGTTTTAAGTTACTTGAATTCTTATAAACTACTCTTAGCTTTTCATTCTTTAGTTTGTCTAAGTCAGTAAATGCTAAAAATGTATTCCATTCCTTATCTATAGTTTGTCTTACCATTTTTGTACAAGCATTATACTCCAAGATGAGTGCACTGCCAAAATTGTCATTTGCCTTTTTTACTGGGCCTACCATATCAAATACTGGTAATCCTAATATTGGCTTAAAGTCATTTGGTCTCCTTTCTGTCACTTCTGTCTCAGTTTTGTCTATCATATCATCTGGGTATTTCCTCGTCCTAAACATTTTCCTTAGTAACCTTTTTTTCATTTCAAAGTCTTCATCTCTGGACATCATCCTGCAGGCCCTAATATATTGTCCTTTAACTATATTTTTCTTGGAGTACAAAGGGTGAGCACTTTCAAAGTGCAAATAAGAGTTAGAATAGGTACTTTTTCTATGCACCCCGGAATTAAAACGTGAGTTTTCCTTGTATATTTCTGTATCCAAGTAGTCCAACTTCTCATAATTTATTCTGTAAGTAAATTCAAGAAAATTAGTACTGTTGTTAATATATTAAATACATTATTCTATCTCTTCTTTTGGCCTTTCCCATAGGATACATATGTCATCCATGAATCTTCTATAAAGTGACCAGTTGTTACTGTATATTGATTTGGTTACCATCTTCTCTTCCCATTTGGCCAAGACCAAATTGGCATAGGTGGGTGCACAAGCGGCACCCATCGCTACTCCTTTCTTCTGGTGAAAAAATTCACCTTTGAAGTAAATGAAGTTGAACTTTAGGACCAAATCTATAAGCTCCATCACCACAGTACACCCATCATGGGTTAAAGTCTCATCCTCAAAAATTAGTTCTTCCAGGTATCTTAGTCCATCACTGTGGAGAATGCTTGAGAACAGATCTACGTCAATTGTTAGGAAACATAAATTCTCATTGTATAGATCATGATTCAATGTCCTTAGAAGATCCCAAGAATCTCTCAAAATGTTGGATCTGAAGTAGTTAACTTCATTTGTACATCAACCTATGGGTATCGGATCCATATCGGATCCGAGCCAGCAGCTTCAAACAGCTAAGATCCGAGCTCCAAGCTCCTCCCCTTTACCTATAACCCCCTGCTATCCCTTCCTGACCTCAGATCTCGTTTGCTGCGGTTCTGAACAGCAGCTTTGAACGAGCTTCCAGGCGTAGGATAGGAGTTTGTGAGGAAAATCTTTCTTTTCTGCCTTTTTTTTGTCAGAAAATTGTTGTGTGTGTGTGTTATCTCACCTAGCTAGATTAGCGTACCTTTGTTTTGTTAGTCAGTTTGAGTGTATTCCCTCCCCATGTGTGTGTGTTAAGGTGTGTCAGTTTTGGGGCCTAGTGTGTGGATAGGATATGTCTGAGGCGCCCAAAGCTTTCTTTTCTAAATGTACCGAGTGTGGCCATAAGCTGTCCCCAGCAGATGGCTACACTCAGTGCGTTATTTGCCTTGGGGTTGAACATCTCTCCTCGGGCTGCACTATTTGTGCAACGTTCAACCCCAGGGCCCTCAGAGACAGGAGGTCAAAGCTGATTCTGGCAGGACTGTTGCCCCCGGACTCGGTTTGTCCTCCAGTTTCTCTGTGGCTCTTGCCGAGGCTTCGGCAGCGCCACCTTCTCTCCCTTTGGCCAGGACTCACCCTCCCACCCTTGGCCAAGAGGAGAGGGAAGCTAGGAAGGAGAAGTGGAAACATCACAAGAGGCGGGCCGAGACCTCTTCCTTGGCGCCACCATCTAAGCGAGCTTCTCTGCCTATGGCCTCCGGTTCTTCTCCTTCCTGGCTCCGATCTCCCCGTTTCTCACCAGAGCTGGAGGAGGGAGAGACCCAGTTGCCTTCAAGGTCATCGAGGCGGCATTCCCGGCCCGCCTCAGTGGCCTCGTCGAGGTCTACCGGTAGCATCTCCGGTGCAGACTTGGATCAGAAGATGCATAGGTTCCTCCAGGCCCAGATGCAGATGGGAGTGCTCCTGCCTCCCCCCCTCCAGGGGGAGCTCGACCCCTTTTTCACCCTGATCCCTCCTTCTCCGACCCACTATTGGGGTTCGGAGCCTTCGGAGCCGGGTAGCGTTGGAGCCGGGGGAGCATCGGCGCTGATAGTGTCCGGTACTTCGGCTCCGATGGCACCCTCGAGTCTATCGGGTCCCTTTTCTTTGGATCCGAGCTCTCGGAGCCAAGAGCTGAGCTTCAGATCCGGAGGTGTCAGTATGACTTCGGCTCCATCGCGGTTGGAGCCTGCTGGCCCTACGGATCCGACCGCCTTGGTGCCGGCCCCAATCTGCACATCAGATACGAGGGAGGGTCTGCTCTCGGATCCGAGAGAGAGCAGCTGTCCTTCGGCATTTGATGTGGTGGAGAGGGTATTGTCGAGGGACTCCAGGCCCCTGGCTTTGGCTACAGCTCCACCCTGCACTCCCTCTCAGATGGGTCTACCTTCCATCACCCGGTCCCAGGGACAGCCTGCGCAAACGTCCCAGATTGTTCCCTTGCCGGAACAGGATGTAGTTGGTGAGGCCTCCTCGGGCAGCCCCCTCAAGGAGGGTCCTCACAAACGCAAGTGCAAAAGGAGGCACTTAGACTCACCTGAGTCTTTGACAGAGGACACAGACTTGGAGGAAGGGGAAGGTTCCCCAAGGTCACCCCCCCAAAGACGTCTCCTTCGGAGACATCATGGAGATGCTTCAGATCAGAGGGGGGTGGTCAGCCCCAAAACCTTCTTCTGATGAGTCTGTGTTTCTGGAGGTGTTTGACGCAGGCCCATCTACCTCTTGGGTGTCCCCTCCCACCGACCCCCTGGTAGACCTGATTACTACCAGGGCATGGAAGGAACCGGATACTGTGGAGCCCATTCCAAAGAGGCCTGACAAAATCCTCAGCCCCCCCCTTCGGATAAGTCATGTTGGAGCAAGGGAGCCCCAGTAGATGCCATGTTGGTGGCGGCCACCACCAAAAGGGAACTGGCCCAGGAGAGTTCCTCCTTCCATTTTCCAGACAAGGAGTCTCGGACGATGGACCATCTGGGGAAGCAGGTGTTTGCTTCAGCCACTTTCTCTGTGAGGTCACTGAATTATATGGCACACGTGATACGACTCCAGTGAGATCTCATAAAAGAATACGCTGGGTCACCCCCAGAGTCCATGTCGGCGGAGGATAAGAAAGTGTTCTCAACCCGAATGGCCACTCTCAAATCTATCTCTAATATCTCTATGCGATTACTATCCCATGCCATGGAAGGAGCCGCTAGAGCCAGCGGAGTGGGCATCGTCCTATGGCGACAGGCGTGGCTCCGTCACTGTGATTTCTCTGAACCTTTCAAGGCATCATTCGCAAATGCCCCGTTTGATGGTTCTGCCCTTTTTGGCAAGACCGTACGCGACACATTGGTCCAGAGCGAGAAAGACAGGAAGACGTTGTCTGCCATCGGAGTGTGCTTCTCTGCTCCCCAGAGGTCCTTCTCAAGGAACCAAAAGGGACAGAAGAAGATATGGTTCCGGAAGTCTCAACAATCCCGTTTTGCTCCAGACCCCTCGTCCTTCAGAGGCAGAGGAGGACAGAGTGGGCGCCACCCTAGAGGCAGAGGGGGTCCGGAGAACTTCGGGTCCAGAGAACCTTTCTCTGATTGGCCCACGCAGCAACCCTGAAGGGTTACCCGATTGCTCCACTCTGGAGGCAGTCGGGGGCCATTTCTCGAGGCACCTAGCAACTTGGGAGTCCATTACAACAGATCGCTGGGTGCTTCAGATCATATCCAGAGGCTGCAAGATTCCCCTTCTCAATCCCCCTCCCACTCCCCGAAGCCTCCCCGATGTCCCACCCAATCAAAGGGAGGTGGCAGCTGAGGAAATCCTCCACCTGCTAGAAAAAAGAGCAATCCAGCACGTCCCCCTAGACCAGTCCAGATCAGGCTTTTACTCCAGGTTCTTCTTGGTGCCAAAAAAGATGGGGGACTTAAGACCAATCCTCGACCTGTCCTTCCTAAACCTGTCAGTAGCCAAAGAAAAGTTCCGGATGGTCACTCTCCAATCCATTCTCCCACTTCTGCAGGAGAATGACTGGATGTGCTCCATAGACCTCAAGGATGCGTACTACCACATTTTGATGGACAGATGATCCAGGAGGTTTCTCCGCTTCCGGCTAGGAGACAGCCATTACCAGTTCAGGGTCCTTCCCTTTGGTCTCACCACAGCCCCCAGGGTGTTCACCGAGACTTTGACAGTTGTAGTGGCCCACCTGAGACTCCAGGGAATTCAGGTCTTTCCGTACCTGGACGACTGGCTCCTGACTGCCCCCACCAAGCATCTACTTTGCGCAGCCAAAGACTACTTTCTCCATCTAGCTCCCCGGCTGGGGATCACGATCAACATCAGAAAAATCTTCCCTTCTTCCAACCCAAATCCTAGATTTCATTGGAGCCAGATTGAACACAAACCAGCTTCTTGCCTTCTTGACTCCGGACCGGCTTCGAACTCTAAAACTCCACATACTGGCCCTTCTACAATCCCCAGCTCCCCCTGCGGGATTGGTCCTGAGGGCTTTAGACTCGATGGTGGCAACTATCAACCTTCTACCCTTGGCGCGCTTGAATATGAGAGTTCTTCAATGGACCATGCAAGTCCAATGGTCCCTCCTGCGACATCCCCTGAGCTACCCCGTTCCCCTCAGCAAGGTTTGCAGGAAAGCCCTCTTATGGTGGCTCCAGTCCCCAGACCTCCAGAAAGGGCGCCCCTTCTCTATGTCCCCTCCTCTAACCACGGTGACCACGGACACTTCTCGCCTCGGGTGGGGGGGGCACTGCATGGACAGGACTGTCTCGATGGTGGCAACTATCAACCTTCTACCCTTGGCGCGCTTGAATATGAGAGTTCTTCAATGGACCTTGCAAGTCCAATGGTCCCTCCTGCGACATCCCCTCAGCTACCCCGTTCCCCATCAGCAAGGTTTGCAGGAAAGCCCTCTTATGGTGGCTCCAGTCCCCAGACCTCCAGAAAGGGCGCCCCTTCTCTATGTCCCCTCCTCTAACCACGGTGACCACGGACACTTCTCGCCTCGGGTGGGGGGGCACTGCATGTACAGGACTGTCTAAGGCACGTGGACCCATTCGGAGACCCTTTTGCATATCAATGTCCTAGAGATGAGAGTGGTTCTTTTGGCGTTGCAAGCACTTCACAGCCTTCTTCCCTTGGGGATAATTGCAATTCAGACAGACAATATGTCAGTTGTCTGGTATATCAACAAACAAGGGGGAACCAGGCCCTATCCACTTTGTCGGGAGGCCATGAGAGTGTGGGAATGGGCGATATCCAACAACCGCTTTCTTATAGCAACGCACATTCCGGGATGGTCCAACATCTTGGCAGACAGACTGAGTCAAACCATCCTCTCACCGTACGAGTGGTCTCTGAACCCCAGAGTAGCGAAGCTAATCTTCTCCAAGTGGGGTCAACCTCGTTGCGATCTTTTTGCCTCGTCTTCTAACGCAAAGTGCAGCGACTACTTCGCTCTAATTCCCCCACCCGGGGAATCCCCCAGAGACCCTCTGGTGCATGTTTGGCCACCCAGTCTACTTTATGCTTACCCTCCTCTTCCCCTGATGCTAAAGTTCTTACAGAAAGCCCGACAGTTGGGGAGCAGAATAATCCTCATTGCCCCATTCTGGCCTTGTCAACCTTGGTTCCCATGTCTATGGTCTCATCTAGTGAATCCCCCATGGATTCTAGATCCCATCCCGGATCTGATCTCTCACCCATCAGGCCTGTCAATCCCGAACCTGGACAACCTCAAGCTTACAACTTGGTTGATCCAGTTCCACTGATAGCTAGGACTCCTGGTATCTCATCCCCTATCAAGGCTATACTAGTAGCTGCTCACAAGCCGTCTACGAGAAGGATTTATTATAGCAAAAGGAAGCATTTTTGTATTTGGGCGGAGCATCAAAACTTAGATCCCTTTACAGCTCCATTGCCAGCAGTATTAGATTTTCTGTCAGGCTTATTCGACCAAGGTGCTAGCTCTTCTACGGTCAAAGTCCAGCTGGCTGCAATCTCTCACTATCATGCTGGGAGTGATCTTGGCCCTTTGACCTCATCTAAATTATGTAAAACCTTCCTAAAAGGCACTTTTCTTTTAAGGCCTCCGGTTAAAGATGCAGTCCCTCCTTGGGACTTAACCCTTGTCCATACAGCTCCTCCCTTTGAGCCTGCAACTTCGGTGAATCTGAAATACTTATCTTGGAAGACAGTTTTTCTTGTAGCCATTACTTCAGCCAGAAGGGTTTCGGAACTTCAAGCCCTTTGCGCCAAGCCACCATATTTGATTTTTCACAAAGATAGAGTTTCACTCAGGACCAATCCCTCCTTTCTGCCCAAAATTGCTTAGGAGTCTAATATCAACCAATCTATTAATTTACCAGTCTTCTTTCCAAATTACCAGAATAAAGGTGAATACAGGTTACATTCTCTAGACGTACATAGGCAACTGAGATTCTATTTGCACAGGACAGCTGATCACAGGAAATCAGACCAGCTTTTTGTATCCTTTGCTAAACTGACTTTGGGAAAACCTGTATAAAAGTCACTTTGTCCAGATGGATCTCACAATGTATCCTTTTGGCATATGAGAGTTCTGGCCAGTCTGCACCTCAAGGAGTCCATGCCCATTCTACTCGATCGATCTCTACCTCTGCTGCTTTTCGATCTAGGGTGTCGTTGGATGACATTTGTTCAACAGCCACTTGGGCTTCATCTCATACATTCATAAACCATTACAAATTGGATATTGTTTCTAGAGGGAGAGCATCCTTCGGCTCTGCAGTGCTCCAGAACATCCTTCCATGAGGACCTCCCAAGAATTAGGTAGCTGGGGACTCTGTCCCATAGGTTGATGTACAAATGAAGTTAACTACTTCAGATTAAGAAGTTATGTACTCACCATAACGTTCCATCTGAGTAGGTAAACTTTATTTGTCAGCAACCGACCCTCCCTCCGTCCCCCTAACCCATATGGATACTCAAAGGAATCCTGCTTGTCATTGCGGATTGTCTTAGGTTAGAGTATGGAGGTGGTTATTTGGTGTTCTATGCTTTATGCTGATAAGCAAACTCGATCTGAGGTCAGGAAGGGATAGCAGGGGGTTATGGGTAAAGGGGAGGAGCTTGGAGCTCGGATCTTAGCTGTTTGAAGCTGCCGGCTCGGATCCGATATGGATCCGTTACCCATAGGTTGCTGACAAATGAAGTTTACCTACTCAGATGGAACGTCATGGTGAGTACATAACTTCTTATTCTCTTAAGCCACAGTTTCTTAAGCTTATCATCCACAAATTTGGCTAGGGGTAAAGTTTTAGAACCCTCAGCCGAAACTATTGGCCTCAAAGGGGGATCCATTCCATTCTTATGTATTTTGGGGATCCCAAAAATAGTAGGAATTTTAGGTTTGTCCACTTTTAAATATTCACATGTCTTCCTATCTAACAATCCATCTAAAAATAAACTTTCTAAGGCCATATCTATCCTTCTGTAACTAATATTTATTTCATTTTTTGAAACTGTGGAGTATTTGTTAGGATCTCCTAAGAGTTCATTCATTTTCCCATCATAGTCAAAGCTGTTCATCAATACTATTCCCCCACCTTTGTCCGGTTTCATTATTCTTAAGCTTGAATCCCCTCTTAATTCATCAAGGACGTTGCTTTCAGCCTGGCTTAAGTTCCTTGTATAGTGTACTTTCCCATACTTCTTTCTTATTTCATTCTAGACTATATTCTCTAGATTTTTTATCTGGGGATGCAGTGGGGGATTGTATGTACTTCTTTTTACCAGATCTCCTGGTTCATAATTTTTATTCTGATCAAATATAACCTGGAAGTTAATTTTCCTAGTAAAGGTTTTAACATCCATAATTGTTTTGGTTAAATCTCCCCTTCTACTAGGAATGAACTTGGTTCCCTTTGATAAGAGACTAAAATGTTCTTTGGTTAAGGAAATATGACTGAAATTGTATATACTAAAATCTTCTAAAGTATAGCTATAGGGGTTCATTTCATCTTGCAGAATGGAATTGTTTTCCAAGTCGGAGAGGCTGGTACTGAGTTGTCCTAGTACCTCCCCCTTCTTGCTCTCCCCCTGAAAATTTGTGTACCTATATTGTTGTTTATAACCCTCCCTATTCCTTAGTCTCTCGGACCTATGCAAGGGGGGGTATTCGAAGACATCATCTAAGTCCGTAACCCGCTCACTAACTACTGTATTATCCTGGTTATCATTATCTGTTGCTCCTTCCATGTTGTTGTTACCCCATGTCCTTCCCTTCTTTTTTGGGTTCGGGTAACTTACCTTATTTTTATACTCATTAAGGTCCCTTTCTAGCTTTTTTATTTTTCTCTTAACTAAGTTATCACAATCATTACTTGTGTCAATAAAAATATTGTCATATTTCATTCTTTCTTCAGGAATTGTAAAAATCAAGTCATTTTAATGCATTCATTTAAAATATCAATCTCTTTAAACAATTCAGCTTTAATCCTAACATTTTCTTCAATCATACATCTTAATATATCTAGCCCACATCTGTTAAAACCTTCTAAAAGGTCTTTGTGAAATATACTTCCCTCAATCACATTGTTGGGGTATTTAAATACCCTTAGCCCCTTCTGGACTATTCCTTCACTTATACATTCATTTAAATAACTATTTTCAATATCCAAACTTTTGCATTTGTATAACAATTTTTGCAGTCTATAAAGTTTGGTTTTGTAAGAGTCAGTAACTGGTGCAGGTTTAACTACTTTTCCACGAAAATTAATTGAAAAACTGACCTGTAACCATTCCTTTAGGTCTGTCCGTTTAGGTGTATTTCCCTGAACAGCCCCTGAACCTTGTCCTGGCATTATGCCAGTTGAATTGTTGTTATTGGAATCACAAGCCTGGTTAGAGTTCCTTAAAAGCCTTGGTGTGCTTGAAAAACTTGCATCTGGGCTTTTATTTCCATTTATATTGCTCGTACCCTGTCCGTTCTGCATCACATTGACATTGTTTCCTTTCTGCCACCCTCTCGTTCCATTGCAAGCAGCAGCTTCCTGGTTCAGCTGCCCTGGTGGATGAAGCCAGAAGAGGATTTATGGAGTCGTCCCTTCTCCCCCTCTCAGCCCAATACCATAGTGACTACGGAAGCTTACCTGATAGGGTGAGGGGGCCATTTTCAGGGAAAGACTGTCCAAGGCGCTTGGTCCCCACAGGAGGCCAATCTGCACATCAGTGTCATAAAATTGAGGGCAGTGCTTTTAGCTTTGCAAGCATTCCAGTCTGCCCTTCCATCTGGGACAATTGCTATTCAGTCAGACAACATGTCAGTAATCTGGTACATTAACAAACAGGGGGGATCCAGATCCTACCCACTATGCCGGGAAGCTCTAAGAGTTTGACAATGGAGAATCATCTCCAACCACTTTCTAATAGCAACACATATTCCGGGGAACTCTAACGTGATTGTGGATAAACTAAGCGGGTGTATCCTTTTCCCTCACGAGTGGTGTCTCAATCCAAACATAGTGACGAAAAATTTTCATTGATGGGGTCAGCCTTGCTGTGACCTGTTCACCTCTCCCACAAACCACAAATGCAGCAGCTACTTTGCCCTAGTCCCCCCTCATGGGGAGTCCCCAAGAGATGCACTTCTTCACGACTGATCCCCAGGGTTTCTGTATGCCTTTCCACCAATTCCCTGATTTCTAAGGAAAGCCGAATGGTTGAGAAGCAAAGTGATTCTCATTGCACCTTACTGGCCCCATCAAGCCGATCCTCGGCTCCGACTCAGCCGATTTACTATAGCTTGAGAGCTTATACTCGCTCGAGGCTAACCCCTATCCCAACATGCCTAGCGGTAGCTACCCAGATCTCATTTGCCAATTGCAGCGTGGAGATTGCGACTACTGGCTCAGGCTAAGCAATTAGAGTTTTTCATATTTTGCTGTCATTCTTATCAGGATTTTAAAAGTTTAATTAAACTTGTTGGTGTCTAGCTTAGTCCTCACTTGACTATCATCCTTCTGACCTTCCTCTGTTGTTGTTTTTTGGGTTCTTCTTAGCCATTGTTTTCTTGCTTTCCCCTTGAGCCCATTTAACTTAGAGGATTAATTTCTTCTTTCCCCACTATCTAAAAAAAAAAGTTTTCCTTGATGTTTGTTGTTGTGTATTAATAGCCTTATTTTTGCTGTTTCTGTCTTCCTAGATGTTCTTCATGTTTCACTGTTGCAGTCATCACATTTGGGTTATCCCTGCCAGGTAGCCCTCATTTGGCCCGAATACCAGAGGCTTAGTATTTCTGCATCAGTTGCTGTCGCTTCAGGACTGATGTCAGGTCATCAGTAGTATAAAGTAAGGCAGCCGATGCCATTACATCAGTCTTTCTTGACGAGGAGGCCAAAGCAGAAGCAGTTTGCATGAATGCTGGTCGGCTGCTACCTGAGTTTTCATTTTTGTAATTGAAGCTGAAGTCTTCTTAAGCTAAGTACCCCATTGGGGATCCTTTTTTCTTGCTCTAACTGATGTCAGAAAAAGTTAACAAATGTCACGCCTGGGGAAAGCAAATACCACACCTAGACTTTCATTCTTACTGTGTCACTTGCTTAGGCCCAGACCACGACATCCCTCACTGTCGTGTCTGTGCTTTGTTCAATGGCAGAACTATACGTTGTCAGGCCTTATTATAGCTAGATATTTTTGCTCTCAGTCCTCGAATTCTGATATGGCTTTGGTAAGCCATCCAACAGCAGATCTTCTGAAAAGACAAAGAAAGACTGCACATGTCCAAACCTACCGACGATGCTTCCGTTAAGCTAGTCGTCAGTTCTCCGGTCCTCAGTGAGGCACTTTTGCAGCCCCTGATGCCCGCTTCTGTGGATTCGCAGGCCGCTATCAAGACCCTTTCGGAGTCCGGTATGCTGCAAAAGTCTTCATCGACTAAGGAACCTGCGGATGTCTCTGCCTTACATGGGGCCAGAGCAACTGAGCAAGCACCGGCTTCCGAGGAAGTATTTCACACTACCATTTCTCAACACAGACTGACGACTTCTTTCATGTCTACTGTTCTTTCGAAAACTACCGAGTTTCTAAGGTCAAGGGTATGAACCACACCCAAGAAACTGATGACCAAATCTCAGGCACCTGCTTCCTTGCCTCAGTCTCAAATGCTTAAAATGGCAGAAGACATTATAATGCTGATCAGGGGAAGCCAAGCTACCCCTTCCAAAAGAAAAAGAGATTTGTCCCCAGTAGTTTTATCTGAACAGGAGTCCGATGACTCTGATGCATCTGAATATGAAGACATGCAACCCCTCTCTGCTTATGAGGATTCTGATGAAGAGGAATCCATTCCTTCAGCCTCTCCACCCAAGGACTTTTCCTTTGGGGAAACCCTACATATTTTAAGGGAGCATTTCCAATGGGAATGTCAGGACTACCCTCAGTCTAGAAAGAGACTCAGGGAATTCTTAGATCTTCCACAGCACAGACCCTTGGCCATTCCTCCAGTCCTGGATGCTGTGGATAATGTTTTCATGGAATCCAGTGTGACTCCTGACACACTCCCTCCTGCTCCCAGGAAACCTGACAGGTATTATAGAGTCCCTGACTCGCACAAATTTCTTTTCAAAAATCCTACTGCTGACCCTGAGGTTATTTCTCAAGGGCCTAAAGGAATTAAAGCAACTTCTGCTAAGAATCCCACCCCCTCAGATAGGGATTCCCGAGCATTAGACAGATGGGGTAAAAAAGTATACAACTCTGCTACTCTTGCTATTTGAGCACTAAATTGTCAGTTCCATATGCTGAAATTTCAGCAACATACCATGGAACTCCTCAAACAAAAAAAATCATCTTTTCCTGCTTGTGCAGAAAATAAAGAGTTGCAAGAGTTAATGGATTCTGCAAGTCAAGTAACTAAGCACACCTAACACTGTGGTTTTGATGCCCTAGAAGCATCTTTCAGGGCAGCAGTCACTTGTTCTGTCCTTAGAAGGCATGCTTGGCTTAAGGAACAGCCCTTGCCAGACCATGTCAAATCCAAATTATTGGATGCACCCTTGCACAAAGACACCTTATTTGGCACCAAGGCAGAGGAGGTCTTAAAAAAGATGGAAGAAAAAGCTAAATATATGCAGACAGTTAAGGGTTTCCTGCAGGTCCAGCCACCCAAGTTCAGTAGGCATTGCCCCTCCAAGCACTGGTCCTTTCCTGTCGCAGACCCCGGGGAAGCAGACCCCCCAGACAACAGCCACAGGGAATACAGAGATCAAAGCAATGGAGTTTCTCCACTTCAAAACCAGGGAGTGCTAAGCCACCCCCTCCTGGTAAGAACTCACAGTGACTCTCCAGTTCTAACTCCTCCGTCTGCCCACCTGCACTTGCCCTTAGGAGGAAAACTCTCCTTCCACGCAAGCACCTGAGCCACCATTACCAATGACCGCTGGGTCCTCAAAATAGTGTCCCAGCGATACAGATTTTCTTTCCACACTCTACCAACCCCAAAAGGGTTCCCAGATCTTCCTCCAAACCAGTGGGCAGAAGCCAAAAAGCAAGTCCTTTTCCTGCTCTGTATGAGGGCAATAGAGCACGTTCTTGCAGAACAGATAGGCCAAGGTTTCAACTCCAGGCTCTTCCTGGTATCCAGAAAAGAGGGCACCTGGCACACCATCCTCGATCTATCCATTCTAAACACCTTGCTGGTGATACCAAAATTCAAAATACTCACCGTCCAGCAACTTCTACCTATGGTCTTCAAGAATGCTTGGTTAGCCACCCTAGACCTAAAAATGGCCTACCTCCACATCCCAATCAGGGAATCATGCAGGAAATATCTATGTCTCAGGGCAGGATCTCTGAACTTTCATTTCTATGCACTTCCATTTGCTTTATCTACTGCTCCCAGAGTTTCCAGAAAATGTCTGTATCCCACCATTGCTTTTTGCAGACAAAGCAATATTCAAATTTACCCATACTTAGATGACTGCCTAATTCAGGCAGACAGTCAGGAAAAGCTGCCCAAGCACCTGGCCTTTGTAAAGGCACTAATGACCTCCCTAGGGTACACTAACACCAAAAAGAAATCCAAATTAGTACCCACCCAAAAAATTATATTCCTGGGAACAAGTCTGGACACAACATCCCAGGTGGCATTCCTTACACAAGAAAACCAAACTTACCTGACAGCCTATTTCTCTCAACTAGCCACCAGACTCCAGTTATCCACAAGGAATATCCTGCAAGCTCTGGGGTTCATAGCATCTTGCATTCTACTCATTCCATATGCCAGACTGCATATGAGGAAACTTCAGTGGTATCTAAAAAGCCTTTGGTGTCAACACTCTCAAGACCTGGAAACTCTTATACCAGTGATATCTTGCCTAAGGAAAGATTTCCTATGGTGGGCAGCAGCATGCTACCACAAGGGACTACCCTTCTCACCACCCCATGCCACTCAGACCTTCACCACAGATGCATCAGACTATGCATGGGATGCACACCTGGATGGCAGGTGCATACAGAGCCAATGGAGCCCACATCAAACACATCTGCACATCAACCAAAAAGAGATGTTAGCTGTTCAGCATGCATTGACAGCTTTCAGGCCCCTTGTCTCCCCAGGGGCTCTACTGATCAAAACAGACAACACCACTGTGATGTGGTATATCAACAAGCAGGGAGAGACTCACTCCTGCCCTCTATGCAGGCTCGCCATGGCCCTTTGGCACACAGCCTTAGCCATGCAACTACACCTGTTAGCACAATTCCTGCCAGGCTCTCTAAACTCTCTGGCAGACAACTTAAGCAGAAATCTTCTGGACTCACATGAGTGGCAGCTAGACCAAAGAACCTTCACCCTAATAACTCAGAAATGAGGCACCCCGAAGGTCGACCTCTTTGCTTTCCACTCCAACCATCAGCTCAGCAAGTTCTGCACCAGGGAGCCTCACTGCAGGGCCTGGAAAGTGGATGTCCTATCCTTTCAGTGGGTCAACCTCTCCATCTATGCTTCTCCCCCACTACCTCTCATTACCAGGGTACTGCTCAAAATAAGGGAGGAAAAATGGAGGACAATTCTAATTGCTCCAGTCTGACCTCACCAGCACTGGTACCCACTGCGGCACAGCCTGTCCCGTCTGCCACCATGGCATCTCCCTCAGATCCCAACCCTCCTAACCAGAGGGAAGGAGAATTCATGCATCCCCAATTACAGATGCTCAGTTTGGCAGCCTGGCTTACTCCCTGACCACTGAACAAGCTGCCAATCTCAGTAAACAGGTTCTAGATGTTATACGTGAGGCCAGACGCCCTAGCACTAGAAAGTCTTATGCTGAGAAATGGAAAAGGTTCTGCACCTGGATCCAGGCTAAGGGAGTCAATACGGCACAGCCCTCCCTACCTCTCATCCTGGATTATCCAGCTGACCTGCTACACAGTGGTCTCTCCTTTTCCTCTATTAAAATTAATGCCTCTGCTATCTCTGCTCATTTCAACACTGAGCAACCACTTTTCTCACACCCTCTCATCAAACAGTTCCTAAGAGGGGCTTGCAACTTGAAGCCACCCAGAAGAGCACCTATCCCAGCTTGACATCTAAACTTTGTGTTGGAAAAGCTCACCCTACCCCCCCCCCCTTTGAATCAGCAGCTTTAGCAGAGTTAAAGTTTCTCTCCTGGAAGACAGCCTTGCTTCTGACCATCACTTCAGCCAGAAGAGTATCTGAGCTACAATCACTCATGGCTGTAGAGCTCTTCATCATCTTCCATGCTGACAAGGTGTTCCTCAGGACTAACCCATCCTTCACACCAAAAGTGGTGTCCAGTGTGGCTCTCAACCAATCCATTCATTTGCCCACCTTTTTCCCTAACCCACAAAACAAGGAAGAAAGGATACTACACTCTCTAGATGTGCACATACAGCTCAGATTCTATCTAGACATGACTAAATCATTCAGAAAGATAGATCAATTGTTAGTCAGCTTTGCTGCAGGAACAGAGGGCAAAGCCATATCCACACAAACCATTTTCAAATGGATAGCACACTGCATCCATTTCTGCTACAAGCAACATGGGAACCCCCCCCCAGGGGGTCAGGACTCACTGTACCAGAGCAGCCCCCACCTCTGCAGCTTTCCTCAGAGGAGTCCCCACCAGGGACATCCTAGAGGCTGCAACATGGACATCTGTTCACCAAGCATTACCACCTGCCTATCTTCTCCAAATCCAGGGCAGGCTTTGCCACTGCAGTCTTGCAGGGCATCCTAGCCAGCCCCTAGTCTTCTTGATTGCCTCCACCCTTTTCCTCAGCTTTGGGAATCAATCCAAATGTGATGAATTCAACAGTAAAACATGAAGACCATAGTACAGTTATGTACACTTACCATAAATGTAGATGTTCGAGTGTATTGACTGTTGCAGTCCTGGTTTCCCTCCCTCCTTCCCCCTTTTCTCTCTCTCTCTTTCTCTCTCTCTCCTTACAAGGAACATTTTGGTATTTACTTTCTACTGGTGGGATTCTTCCGCCTCACACTTGGGGGCTTCTGACAGCTAGGGCAAGAAAAACTGATGTAATGGCGTTGGCTGCCTTACTTTATACTACTGACTACCTGACGTCAGTCCTGAAGTGACAGCAACCGATGCAGAAATACTAAGCCTCTAGTATTCGGGCCGACTGAGGGCTACCCTGGCAGGGATATCACAAATGTAATGACTGCAACAGTGAATACACTCGAACATCTACATTTATGGTAAGTGTACACGACTGTACTTTATCCAGCATGTCTAAAGAGTCAAAACCCTCAGGTTTTAAAAAATGTGTTGTGTATACTGCTTAGGGGCTGTTCACCTGCAGGACTCATGCTGTATCTGTCATGCTTTCAGTGCTAGAGTTCTGCAGGAGAGAAAAAATAAACTGATTTCTGCATGGCTTTTTGAAGAACCCTCAGGATCCTTTGTCTCAGGTTCCTCAGCCGGCAAAACAACCTGACAAATATCCCAAACCATCCACAATGGTTCTGATTTCAGAGCAACCCAAATCTGCTGTAAAATCTTCAGCTCGGTTAGTTCCCAGTGTTGGCTCCGAAAAAGCTATGTCTCCAGTGGCTCCATCAGTGTCTTCGGAGCAAGTCCAGGCCCATAAAAGAACTAGATCTCACTCTTTGGAGCCAGTGCACTTTGCTCCACAGTCTCCTTTGTTACAGTCTGTGGCAGGCAGTTACCAGTCCTCTTCTCACTTATCTCTGTCCTCCAGGCTTTCAGATCATGATGTGGAGAGAGTGGTTAATAGGCTCCTCAAGTCACAGGCACTTGCCAAATTGCTATCAAGCCCAGCTCATAAGGAATTGGCTCCTTTGGCCCATCCAGCTTCTCTATTGGTTCCTCCTCCGACTCTCTTGAGCTCGGAGCTGGAGTGCATGGATGTCATGGTGGTGGAACCGTTGGCTCCAGTTACTTCTCCTTTATTGGTTCTGACTCCCGCTCTGATCTCCTTGATGTCTCAGTCCATTGAGGGATCTGGGTGCCAAAGCTCTCTCATCACCTCTGAGGGGGGAAGTGCCATTGGACCCTTGTCTGACCCTGCTGTTCCTCTCAGAGCTTCAGCGCAAGTGAGCTCAGCTCCCACATCAGCCTTGGAGCCATCACTCTCGGTTCACAGGAGATCTCTGGGGTCTTCGGAGCCGGAGGCTTCTTCAGCTTGGACCCGTAGCACCTTCGAGGTGATGAAGAGCTTGCTGTCCCCTGAGACCACTCCACACTCGGCTCCATCGACTTCTTCTCCCATGGTGCCTGTGCCTGCCTTTGACCATCCTCCTCCCTTCAAGCGTAGGGAACCTATGCCCCAGAACACCCCAGTGGGTGACCCCACTTCTTCCGAAACCTCCCCCAAACATTCAGAGAAGGTCCCTTGGAAGAAAAAATGTAAGAGGAAGCATCAGGACTCCTCTGAGTCCATCACTTCAAACACAGACTTGGATGAATCAGAAGGGTCCCCATGGTCCCCCTCTGAGGATGTCTCCTTTTCGGACCTCTTGGAAATCCTTAGACAGAGGGGTGGCTGGAAGTCCCTAGCCCCTTCTGAAGATGAGTCTGTCTACCTGGATGCATTTGGTTCCCGACCCTCCACCTCTTGAGTGTCTCCACCTTTTGACCCACTTTTGTCTGTAGTGAGTCAGAAGGCATGGAGCACTCCAGAGACCATGGAACCGGTTCTGAGAAGACCAAATAAATTTATAACTGCCCCTGAAGACAAGTCCTTTCTTTCCAAAGGGGGTCCTGTTGATGCCATGGTGGTGGCAGCAGCCACTAAGAAGGAACTTGCGGAAACTTGTTCATCTGTCCATCTGCCGAACAAGAACTCCCATACGATGGACAGGTATGGGAAGCGTATGTTCTCTTCAGCGACCTTTACACTCAGGTCACTGAATTATTTGTCACACTTCACGTGACTTCAAAGGGATCTCCTAAAAGTGTTGGGAGATACCCTGCAGGATCCTACAGCTGAGGGCGTTGCGAATAGGGTGGCTTCCTAGCTTGCGACCTTGACTTTAGTGGTTAACTCCTCCATGAGGCTCATTTCTTATGCAGGAGATAGAGTAGGGCAGCAGGTACCAGCGTTGCTTTGCAGAGACATTCCTGCATGCGCCTTTGTCAATTTGTGGAGCCCTTCAAATCCTCCTTTACCAATACCCCTTTTGATGGCTCGTCCTTGTTTGGGCCTCAGATAAAAGAGACTCTCACCAAGTGTGAAAAGGATGGCAAGACTCTCTCTGCCATGGGAGTCTGTTTTTCCACTCCATCTAGACCCTACCCTAAAGGTCAGAAGAGTGGGAAAATGTGGTTTTGAAAATCCCAGGGAGCTTCACCTGACACACGTGGAGATTTTTCCCCCAGGGGCAGAGGGGGAAACAATAACGGAAGATGCTGACCTCACTGCAGGGGCGTCTGCAACAGCAGGGCGGAAGAGATATAGTCTCTGCTAGGCCCTTCCAGCACTCCTGAAGGGAGGCCCAACTGTTCACCTCTGGAGGCAGTCGGGAGCAGAGTATCATTGTACCCAACAGCCTGGCAAGCTATTACAAAAGATCAAGCAACCCTAGAAGTACAAAGGTTGCTAGAAAAAAGAGCCATCCAAGAAGTCCCCGCAGACCATATTAAATCCGGAACTTACTCAAGGTTCTTTTTAGTTCCAAAAAAGACAGGGGACTGGAGACCCATCTTGGATCTCAACAAGTTAAACAGATCGGTAAAAAAAGCACAGTTCTGTATGGTTATACTGCAGTCCATTCTCCCCTTTTAGGGGCAGGACAATTGGATGTGCTCCATTGATCTCCAGGATGCATACTACCACATAAAAATGGACAGGTGATCCAGGAGATTCCTACACTTCCTGCTGGGAGCCAGTCATTATCAGTTCAGAGCTCTGCCCTTTGGTCTCACCACAGCCCCCAGGGTGTTCACCAAGTGTATGGCAGTGGTCATGGCTCACCTGAGATGTCTAGGATTCCAGGTATTTCCATATCTAGACAACTGTCTCCTCACTGCTACCACTGAGTATCAACTAATCAAAGCATGGGACTACAAAATTCAAACCTGTTCCCAGCTAGTCATCACCATAAACTGTGAAAAGTCTGTCTTGTTGCCTTGTCAGTGTATTACCTTCATAGGGGCAGACTTAGGTACAAGAGCCATGATAGCAAAGCTGCCTCAAGACAGGGTGTCAACAATTCGTCAGCAAGTTTCATTCCTCATGAAAAAGAAGAGGGTTCAGACAAGAGAGGTATGTAAAGTATTGGGCTCAATGGCTGCAGCAATTACTGTAGTCACTGTGTCTCGCTTCCACATGAGAATTCTGCAGTGACTTCTTTTTGCTCAATGGTCATTCCAGGATTTACCAATGTCACATATGATCTCAGTCATGGAATCGTGCTAAAAGGACTTAGTATGGTGGCTTGTCTCCCCCCAGGTGACTCTGGGCAGACCTTTTCTAGACCCCCATCCAGTTGCCACAGTGACCACGGACACCTCCCAGATGGGGGGGGCATTATCTGAGACAGACTGTCCAAGGAATGTGGCAGCCACATGAGTATCACTTGCACATCAGTGCTCTAGAGATGAGAGCGGTGCTTCTGGCATTGCAAGTACTTCAAGACTCTCTACCAACTGGAACTATTGCAATTCGGACAGACAATATGTCAGTGGTATGATACATCAACAAACAAGGCGGGATGAAATCTTACCCCTTGTGTTGGGAGGCCCTTCGAGTATGGCAATGGGCGATATCTTCACAATGTTTTCTGATTGTGATGCACATTTCTGGGAAATCCAACGTGATAGCGGACAGGCTTAGCAGGGCTATCCTCATGCCTCACGAGTGGTCCCTGAAGCAAGAAGTTGCAGACTTGATTTTTTGCAAATGGGGCCAACCATGCTGCAATCTTTTTGCCACTCCCCTCAACAACAAATGCAGTAGCTATTTCGCTTTAGTCCCCCCACTGGGACAGACACCCAGGGATGCATTTGTTCACGATTGGCCTCCAGGACTACTTTATGCCTTACCACCTTTTCCTCTGATCCCCAAGGTACTTCAGAAAGCAAAGTCACTGGGTTGTGAGCTCATCCTCATTGCTCCTTACTGACCTCATCAGATATGGTTCCCGTTTCTCTGCCATCACCTACAAGTGGAGCCTTGGATCCTGGACCCAGTTCTGGACCTCCTGATGCATCAGTCAGGCATGCTCCACCCCTCCTTCCAAACTCTCAAGCTGACAGCTTGGTTTCTACACTTCCATTCTTGGCCAGGCTCCCCAACATTTCCCTGGCAGTACAGCATATCCACTACCAGAAAGATTTACACTAGCAAATGGAAGAGGTTCTCTTTTTGGGCAAAGAAAAATGAAATTGATCTGTTCACTGCTCCTGTTTCTAAGATTCTTCATTTCCTGGCAGAAACATTCGAACGAGGGGCAGCTGCCATCAGGGTACAACTGGCTGCCATCTCCAATTTTCATATGGGAGAGTTGTGCTCTAATATCATGTCCCATAAGCTGTGCAAAGCATTCTTACGAAGTACAATCCTTTTACGGCCCCAGGTAAGAGAATCTCCCCCACCTGGGACCTAAACTTTGTTTTAGCCTCTCTGGTTCTTATACCCTTTGAACCAGCATTATCTTGTGCCCTAAAATTTCTGTCTTGGAAAACCCTCTTCTTGATTGCCATCACCTCAGCTAGATGGGTTTCAGAATTACATGCCTTATCTATTCACCCTCCATATCTCATCTTCCACAAAGATAGAGTTTCTCTCAGAACCAATCATTCCTTCTTGCCAAAGGTGTGTTCAGAGTATAATTTAAATCAGTCCATTGAGCTTCCTGTATTCTTACCCAATAGACTCCACCAATTGGATGTTCATAAACAATTACGCTTTTATTTTCACAGAACCAAAGACTTTAGAAAATCAGATCAATTGTTTGCATCCTTTGCTGACAATAAACAAGGTTCTCCAGTTTCAAAAGTGACCTTATCAAAGTGGCTGTCAGATACAATTATCTATACTTATGATTTGCATAACAAGAAGCTTCCAGGGAAAGCCAGAGGACACTCAACCAGGGCCTTGGCTACCTCTGTTGCCTTCCAAGCCAAATTACCTTTAGATTCAATATGTGCAGCAGCAACATGGGCAAATCCTCATACCTTTATCACTCATTACAAAGTGGATGTGGTCTCCCGAAACAGGACATCCTTTGGTTCCACGGTCCTGAAAAGTTTATTCCAGTGAGCCACCCAAGAACCAAGTGCTGGTGACATGGTTCCAACCAACAAGAATGAAGGTGAGATGGGGACAACATAACATAAAGAAGTTATGTACCTACCATAACGTTCCATGTTTGTTGTCCTTCATCTCGCCTTCCTTATTGTGTCCCCCCCCCTTCCTCGAGGACAGAGGGGAATTCCTTCATTGGTTACACTGGCTGAGTTTCCTGTTGACATACCAGGTTAGTTAACCATGCCTTGTTTTTCCTTTTTCATTCCTAACCTTTGAATGTGTAAGAGCTTAGGAAAATTTGCATTTACTATGATTGTCTAGTGTGGGCTATCACAAATGAGATCTGGGTAGCTACCGCTAGGCATGTTGGGATAGGGGTTAGCCTCAAGCTAGTATAAGCTCTCGAGCTATAGTAAATCAGCTGAGTCAGAGCCAAGGATCGGCTCTGAACCCAACCAGCAAGAAGGAAGGCGAGATGAAGGATAATAACTTCTTTTTAACTCAAACCAGCAACAAAAGTTAGAGCTCATTCTACAAGATCTGTTTTCACTTCAGCAGTCTTCTATTCTAGAGCTTCTCTAGAAGACATATGCGCAGCTGCAACTTGGGCTACCCCTCGTACCTTTGTCTTACCCATTACAAATTAGACATAGTCTCCAGGGGAAGAGCATCCTTTGGCTCCATGGTGCTCAGGAATATCCTTCCTTAGGGCCACCCAGGATCTAAAGTAGCTGGGGACTCTGTCCCATCAATCAAATAATGAAGTTATGTTCTTACCATAACATTACATCTGTGTTGTCAATCTTCATTCATATTTGGCATCCCACCCTCCTGCCCCCTCCTAGACTCCTGGAGATTTGGAACTAGTCCTGGGATTTTATAGTGTTGTTGCTCAGACAGAGCTTCCATATTTTCTTAACGGTAGGCAAACTCAATCTGAGGTAGTGGGAAGAGAGGCAGTATGGGTAGAGCCTTAGCTCAAGAGTTTTTGGCTGGCGCGAGCTTTGTATAATGGCTTAGTCGGTTCCAATGGTTCAGAACCGAACCCATCAGTCAAGAATGAAGGAAGATCGACAACATAGATGGAATGTTATGGTAAGAACATAACTTCTTTTTATGGCAATTCTTTTTATAGCTTTATAGTTTCTGTTTCAAGCTGTAAAAAGGATCTGAGGGACATTAGGGATAGTGCATTATGAGCAGGAAAGAAGCTTTAGAGTTTGTTGGAGGACATGAGCTAGTGTAATGGCCGAGTCGGATCTGAGTGTCGGATCTGAGCCCCATCAGTTATGGAAGAATGAAAATAGGCAACACAGATGGATCGTTATGGTAAGTGCATAATTTCTTTTTATACTTACTGGACATTCATAGGCAATTGCATTTTTGCTTAACTAGAACAAAACATTTCAAGAAAACAGATCAACTGCAGTCTCCTTTGCTGATTCCAAATTAGGCAAGCCAATCACAAAGGTAACCCTAGCCAGATGGCTGACTGATTGTATATCCTTTGTGTATAACAAATTGGGCCTTTCCTTACCAAAACCTCCGAGAGCCCATTCAACCAGATCCATGGCAATTTCATCAGTATTCTTATCTAGGGCCTCCATGGATGATACATGTATGGCTGCTACTTGGGCTTATCCTCATACCTTTATTACTCATTACAAACTGGATCTGAGGAAGAGCAGCCTTTGGCTCAACTGTGCTCAGGAATACCTTATGAGTCCTCCTGGGATTTCAAGTAGCTGGGGACTCCTTCCCAATTGTTGAGGAATGAATGAAAAATGACAACATCAGATAAAGAAGTTATGTACTTACCCTAACATTTTATCTGTGTTGTCCATTTTCATTCTTCCTCAACTCCCCACCCACCATCCCCCTCCATTTTTCATAAAATATTTCTGGAGGAATGAATCTCACAGGGACACCATATGTCTCTTTTGTCAAACTCCAGTTATGGCAATTCTTTTATAGTTTCTTTCTTTCACTCTCTTTCTCTCAAGCTGTAAATATGATCTGAGGGATGTTAGGCATAGTGCACTATGGATAAGAAAGGAGCTTGAGAGTTTTTTTGGTGGCCACAAGCTAGTGTAACGGCCGAGTCGGATTCAAACCCATCCATTAAGGAAGAAAAAAATAGGGACATATTTTAAATATTGCTCTTATAAACTTAGAAAGTTGCTAGAATAACAGGATTTGTTTTAATATACATTTTCTGAAGGATTTGAAGTCTGAAACTCAAATGTATGTCATTATTTAGTGACTTCAATCCTGAGATCATTCCAGTGATTTGCTAGGAAAAAAGAGGAACAGGCCAAAAATATGAGCAAAAAATCTGGACATTCTGTGAAAATCTTTACAGTTGAGAGGTATGCACACACACACACACACACACACACACACACACACACACACACACACACACACACACACACACACACACACACACACACACACACACACACACACACACACACACACACACACACACACCTGGGTAAGGCTGGCACAGATTACCCGCTCCACCAATTACTATCATCTATCAGTTACTGTAAGGCTTTTAAAGGGGTATCCAATTATACTGAGTGAAATTAATATTAATGCAAATGGTAATGTAGACCAGACAGCCAGGCTTTCAGGAGTGGCCAGAGTTATCACCAAATAAATATATGCAAATAATCTCAAAACTTAAATATTTTCTAAAAAGGATGAGCCACAATGAAAGGTTTAAATATATTTAATAAATAATAATAAAAGGACAAGAAAATCTTCCTAAGCACATCCAAAATGACCCCAACATGTCCTCATTTAAAAAAAGCCTAAAAGAGAATGTCAGTAGCAACTGTCTCTGCCCATGCATTGCTCCTGGCTAGCTTCCTCCTCCTATTACCTCACAACTTCCTTCTCACATACCTCTCTTCAGCGCCCATTTTTTATTCCATTCTTCACTCTGACTTGCATACCTCTGTTAGAATATGTTTATATATGTTCTATATCATACTGTTTTGACTAAATGTTTTTTATGTATTTTTGTCAATTGCATTTTGCCAATGCTGGATTAGAAGTCTGCAATTTTTATTCTTTTTTCACATTGTATTTTGTTAATTTGCATTTTTTTGCAAATATTCATGTTCATAATATGTTGGACTTATAACTAATTGCACTTTACTGGAGATTTTCTCCTCGGGTCTCTGCTGAAAATGGGCTATATCCCCAGTCTGACACTACCTGGTTAACAAATGTAAGTAAATAAATATCTATTTACAATAAACACCAGAGTTTCAGTCACAGGAAGTATTAAAAAAACATCGATGGAAAGTTTCACATAGTTATAGTACTGTTCCTGCTTACTGAATAGAGCAAGGCAAGATGGGTCATTTGTTCTTGTTATCAGATCCAAGACAGAATACAGAATGCTGCTGAGACTTTGGTCTCCTTTAATATTAAAACAATATTTCTGTACAGAATGACATCACATATATCTGGTCATCTGACTCTGTTTCCCATGCTATCACCAACACTAGAAGCTGTCAGGGTTTAGCAGCTACATGTTACAATACACACAGCTAGAGCATTGCTCAGATGTGGTGCAGCTGCTGGAAGTCATAAAACCATTCCACTCTTCCTACAGGAGCTACAACCTGTTCTCTAGCACAGACACTGTGTCTCTGGCTGCCTTCAAAACTGTGGGATGACATCGTTATGGCTTAACCTATAAAGTAATTTAATTTCAAGAATATTTTTTCAAAGTCAGGTGATTTAACCTCTTCTCTCCCAGTATATGCTGTTACAATGTATACATTTAAACAGTTACAATAATGCATGTACATTACTTTTCCTTTCAGCAGGGTGCACTGTTGATACATTTTTATACAAAAAAAAACTCACAAATACATTTTCAGCTCAAGCAGCTGTACAAATCAGTTTGATATACAAATCTATCTGTCCATCCATCCTCGACCCCTTTTCTCATTTTGCACATGGAGTTGAGATATCACTTCCGCAGTGATAATCATCTTTGGCCAAGGTTTACACCACCGGGTGGCTAGCCTTGCCTCGATAGTTCATCTACACCACTCACTCATACACACACTCTCACCTAGGGCCAAATTAGAGCATCCAATCCACCTACTGCATGTCTTTGGAATATGGGAGGAAACCGGAGCACCTTGAGAAAACCCAAGTGACCATAGGGAGGACATGCAGACTCTGCACAGAAGGCACCACAGCTGAGAATCAAAGCAGAGAAGCTCATGACATATAATTATTTACAAAATTCCAGCTAGCTGTGCTGGCATATGTTACACATCCACTGCCCTACTTCTCCTGGCATGGCTGACAGTACCTCCTGTTGTCACAACTCTTAATGATAATAACTGGGATTATACCATAGATAATTTGAGAAGACCCATGCATGGGATAAGGCATTTAGGAGCTGCCTCTATCCATTAGTAGTACAGGGAGCAGTCCTGAGGTAAATTCTCTGTTTTCTATCCATAGATCTAATGGACAGGGATGAACATTGTTTTTTGTGGATGGGGATTTTTTTTATGTCTCTTACTAACTTAGTCAGTTAACCTTTATATTCATTTTCCTTCTTTTATCTCTTTTCTCATCTATTCTTGCTCATACATCTCTGTGTTCAGAAAACTCAGTCCAGGAGTCTTTGGTTTTCACTTCTTCCCTCACTTTCTTGACATTGATGCATTCAGGTCGAGTAGAGTCCCAGAGTCAGACCATTACAGTCCAGGACCTTGGAACTAAGCTATACAGAGCCAAAGCTCCAAGTGGTAGGGATCATTCTAAATAGCTCAGTTCTCAGGTCCTCCTTGAAGCTGTCTGCCTCTGGAGCCAAGAAGACCACTGGTTCTGCCGTTATGGATAATTCTTCCTCAGCTTTTGAGGCTGTGGAGAGGGCTTTGGCTGGACCAAAAAGACTGGTGCATGCAAAGACTTTAGAGTCACCCCAACTTCTGCTGGAGCCTGTACCTTCTTCCTGTCACTATGGTTAACTGGGACAGGCAGATCCAATTAGTTTTGAGACTACTCATCGTACAAGCTCCACATCTGACTCCAAGATGTCACCTTCAGAAGCCCAAAGGCACATTCCCAGGAAAAGGACTTGCAAGCAGAAGCATATTGACTTCTCTCCTGAGTCTGTCACTGAGAACACTGACTTAGATGATAGAGAAGGTCCCCCCCCAAGACATCTCCTTTAGAGACATTCTAGATTTGATGAAACAGAGGGGCGGATGATCCACTAATGCTCTGTCTTCTTATGAGTGAGTGTTTCTTTCACTTTTGGGTCCAGCCCTTTGATGTCCTGTGTGCTCCCACCTCCTGACACCTTAATTGATCTCATCACCCAGAAGGCTTGGAAGGAATCTGATGTGGCAGAGCCTATCCCAGATATGTCAGACAAGATTCTAGTTGCCCCCAAAGACAGAAAACATTGGTCTAGGAGTCCCCCAGTAGATGCCATTTTAGTAGCAGTAGTCATGTAAAAGGAACTGTCTGAAGAAAGTTCCTCTGCCCATCCCCTGAACAGGGAGTCAAGGGCATTGGACAGACAGGGAAATGGGCATATGCTTCAGTGACATTTGTACTCTGACCGCTGAACTATCTAGCATACCTGACATGATTCTAAAAGGACTTGTCAAGGAGCTTTCATAGTCCCTTGCAGGTAGCTTACCTACGGATGTCCGGTGGATGCCTAAATGTCTACCCTACAATATTCCTTGAATGTGGCCATGAGACTTTTATCTAATGCAACAGATGGTACATCAAGTGCAGCTGACATAGGTATTATCATGACACATCATGCCTGGGTGTAGCTGTGCAATTTTGGGGAAATCTGTAAGACATCCTTTAGAAATGCCCCTTATGATGGTTCAACCCTATTTGGACCAAAAATGAAAAAACCCTTACCAGGAGTGAACGTGATGATAAGACCTTGTCTGCCATAGGGGTCCATTTTTCTACTACTCAAAGATAATTTTCTAGGAGTCAAAGAGGAGGTAGGAAAATGTGGATTAAGAAATCCCAAGCTTTTCACCAGGACATTCCTAGGAACATGTCTTCCCAAGACAAGGAGGCAGCCCCACTGGACATTGCCCTTGAGGCAGAGGTTGTCTGCAAAATCAAGATTTCCATGGGCTACTCACTGAGAAACCTTATCAGCATTCCTAAATGTTTGCCTGAACGCTGCAGTCTGGAGGTGCTCGGGGGATGCTTTTCTTTAAACCCTCTAGCTTGGCAAAAGATAACTTCCAATTCGTGGGTGCACGGCCGGCCTTAGGCATAGGCGAACTAGGCGACCGCCTAGGGTGCCATAAAGGCCGGCCTTGTAAAGGGCGCAAGTTTTTACTTTATTTATTTTTTTATTTTAATTAATTTAGTTGCGCGAGGGCACAGGAACCACAGGGCAAAGGGGGTGGTGAGCGCCCTCCCACTTTTACAGCTTCGTGGTATTAGCATCTTCTCCTGTAAGGAGAATCATGCGTGAACACGCCAACGTGGAAGTAAAAATGTTTTGCAGGCGTGCGAAATGTAAGCTAGCAGTTTTGTTAAGAGGGATTAAGTCCGTTTGTGCTTGTTTAGCCGTTCGTTAAGAAAGAAGGTAAGTGTATGTGTGTGTAATTTAAACTGTTTGCTTCTGTATGCATGAGAAAGTGTGTGTGCGTGTGTGTGTGTGTGTGTGTGTGTGTGTGTGTGTGTGTGTGTGTGTGTGTGTGTGTGTGTGTGTGTGTGGGCGGGCAGGGGGGGGAATTTCATATGTTATTATGGAGTTCTGTGATCCTGAGATAGAATGCTAGTGCCTTCAATTTTCTAGGCTGTTAATTTGGTTATGAAATGTTTATATTCTGGCTATTTTTAGGTAATCCACTAGGCTGTTTAATTTCCATTTATGATGGTCCGTCTTTCTGGCTGGAATGAAGTTGCAAACTTATGGGGGGGGTGTGTGTGTGTGTGTGTGTGTGTGTGTGTGTGTGTGTGTGTGTGTGTGTGTGTGTGTGTGTGTGTGTGTGTGTGTGTGTGTGTGTGTGTGTGTGTGTGTGTGTGTGTGTGTGTGTGTGTGTGTGTGTGTGCGTGTGCGTGTGTGTGTGTGTGTGTGTGTGTGTGTGTGTGTGTGTGTGTGTCTATGATGACAACTTCCAAAGTATGGAAACAGACACGAGTCATCAGTGGGACAGCTGGAAGTAGAAGGCAAATCTTCCTTCACTGGAAGTGAGATTATGAATCGGTGTACTGATGACTGCTAGTTTCAGGTGGGTACTCAGAAGGATGGCATAGAGAGGTGAGGGTGTGTGTATGGGCAGGATACCCATATTACTGCACATCATTAAAATGGTGATGTTAGATTGGTGCTATTTTTCCTTTTACCACTCTATCCATGACCCCCAGACCACTGTCTAAGATGCACTGATAGAATCCTGCAAGGTTCTTACCAATAAATGAGAAACATCATTACCCAGAAGAGAAGGATCATGCCCATAATAGTAATAAAACTTTTCATGAGGGTGACAAGTGATCAGTAATAGTAGTTTTTTTTCATGGGAGCACATGTGCACGTGCAGGCATTTGTTTAAGATACAAGCGAGAGAGAGTGGGAGGTGTAACAGGAAAAGAACATAAAGGTATACAACATAAAAAGCTGCTCCTGTATTTGCATGTTTTATGATATCAGTAAGGGGGTCCAGTGGTAGTGCCTGCTGCACTACAGCACCCCCCATAAAAACTGTCACAGACCTATCTTTATATTTGTTGTATAAAAAATAGTCATCTTTCATGTCTCAGGGACTCAAAATTCCATGCACATTACTGCACAAGTTCTGGAGTTTTGTTTTCCTGTTCACAAAAAATGACTTCCTTGGCTGAGCTGTTTTCAAAAGCATTAGCATTATTACGTAAGAGCACCAAATGGAAAATAAAGCAGTTACTCCTTACTACATAGCTTTCTGCTGTTCTGAGGGAGGCAAAAATTCATCACAAAGGAGGCTTGCTGTACAGCTAGATCAAACAATGAGACTGCCAGAATGAAACTGGAGGAATGCGTTGACAGCCTCAAATAATTACAAACATGGAGGAATATGCATCTGTGTTTTTGTTAGGTTTTTTTATTATTATCTTTAGTACTAAATAGTAAGTCTACTACCTTGTTCCCTTATGAACTAACCTAGATTCTTCTGCTTGGGAGTGTTGCTGCCAGTCAGCCTACAGGACAGTATGGCAACATGTATTGTATACTGTTTTTCTTTTATATATTAGATATTGTGAAACATATTCCTTTGGCTACTTATTTACTCATTTATTTTATCAGACTGGACATCTGGGGTTTGCACAATTATTAAAGTGTATGTAGCTGAATGACATATCTGCGTAGTCTGGTGGGATTTGAACAAGGTGCACTGTATGCATCTGATAGCAATAAGTTGCATTACTATGGTAATTATTCATTCATATGAAAAGAATCAGACATCCAAGAAGTACACAGTCAAAAAGTGTCTGTAGTTTGTAGGCAAGAGTCAGACTGTGAATGAAAGTGACTGAATATCCATTGGTCACAATTAAACACTCAAGGATCTGGTTTGGCAGAGCATGTGCATGTGTGTTGGTGTAAAACAAGCTGAAATACATTGCTGTCATTTTTTTTTAATTTCTATGGCTATACTGAGTAGGTACTATAACAATCATATTATGAAAGAGGTTGATTGTTTACTCATGCATTGCCCTGATGGTATGCAGCATGTTGTTCAGATTTCTTGTGCTAGGAGGTTGAGAGGTATGGATGCATGGTATGTCATGCCCCTAGTTGTCAATTATTTGGTACATTTTAAGGGTGCCCTCCTTTGTATAAGATGCCTGGTAACTATGAAGTGTTGTTGTTTCCTGTTGCAATATTACCGGTTTGGCAATTGTTTTCTTCAATGTAATGTAGGCAATTGATTCTTTAAGGGCAGCAGGCGCTGAATTTGTAGATGAAACATTGAGATGTAAAGTTGTTTGCCAGTAGCAACCTCTTCATTAGTTATAGGTTTTTTAATGTGGAATTATTCAGATGATTTTACTTCTGCAGAGATTGTGCATATTGAGTGATTTTGGTGGATTGTAATGACAGAACTTCAAGTGCACTTTTATGTTGAAGTTTTATGAAATAGGTTGTTTTGTCATTATTCGTTCATATATCTTGTTTCATTGTTTATTAAAAGAATGTTTAAAACTACAAATTTAAAACACATTTTGACAAGTGGTGATGTATTATACAAGGAATATAATCATGAAGGTGAATCAAAGAATAAATACATGTATGTAAGGTCCTAAAAAATATGTGCAAGGAGCCTATGTTTTAAAAATAGTCCAAAGGTAAACTTAATCCTCCAGTGGCCCGATGCATTTTCTATGAATGTGGGTTTTCATGCTGTTTCAATGAATGCAAGTTTCAAAGGCAGAGAAGTTTACTGCTCATGTATGTCTGTTTTCATTGTGAGGCTGTTTGTTTAGCAAATTGCTATATGTGTTTGTGCTATTTTATTTCAATACCTGCAATATGCACACTGATAGGTTTGAACAGTGTTTATGGCAACTGGTTTGAAACAGCCAAGTAATGGAACACTGGAATAGTTGGGGGGGGGGTTGCTGCAGGAGGGTCTGTTCGGTGGGAGGGTGATTGTCACCTTAAAACTACAAACTATATCTTACTATTTATTGTGTTCATTAACTATGGGAATAAAGTAGAGTTTTGATTTTGGGAGAAATGTATCCCTCATTCCCTCAGCCAACAGGTGATTGCTGTACAACAGCACCATGTCCGCCTAGCAAAGATGGCATCAGCCTCCCAGACCGGCAGCAGAAAGTCATAAAATAGAAGGGCTTGCTGCATGAACATGATTTTATTGGATGCTTAATAATAATGTCTACGCCCCTAGAATCCGCAGAACCACTTATCTCAAGACCGCTAAATGACATGCTTCTTTCTCCCTGGTAAAATCAGTGATTTCAAAAGTGACGCAAACAAGCTGCAAGTTAAAGAAGACAGGATTTTGGGATAGTAGCCGTCCAGAATCCGTATAGCGGTCACCTCAAAACTCTTGACAACTTTGTCTTTAGGAGAAATTAGTCCACAGTAATCAACGGCATTTTGATCCGGAAGAACAAGTTGTCTAATCAAGAAAAGATGTGCTTCCTTCTTTTACCCCCCAGCCGTAGTCTGGAGCCTCAGTTTAGGATGTGAATGAGGTGTGCAGTATTAGTACATACCCTTATCATCTGGTGGTTTCATGGGAATCCATTTTTTTTTTTTTTTGTGATGGTGATGGGGTTCTCTGTCTTAAAGGTTTCCTGCTCCTTCATCTGCCTATTGGGGGAAGAGCAGCATACCTCCCTAGCCAGAAAATGTAGGTAGCATGCTACCAGCCAGGGTACATTAACGTGGCCTTACAAAACAATGCTATTAATTTATATGCTATCACTGTCTGTCTTTAGCCAACAGTGCTAATATATTACAAGTGTCCTTGATTTATTTCTGGCTTTGTTTCTGATTTGCAGCAGTGCACTTTTTCAAGATGTTAAAGTGGGTTGATGATATGTTTGAACTAATGAAAAGGTTAAAAATGTTTGCTCAATTGAGTGTTTTTGTTGAACTTTAATCTTACTGTAATGGCTGCAGCTATTTGTTGTTTTGTTGTATTTACTCTGTATTGCTGCAGTCAGATTTGGCATGAAATGGCTGAAACAAAGGAATTTAATTTTAATAAATCTAAAATTTGATAGCAACATAAGCATTGCTAGTGCAGATTTTCGAAGGAGTATTTATGATGAATTTACCTTCAGATTTTATTTTTGGTGTATCAGATTAGTATCAGTTTTTATTATTATTATTTAATCCTTACTTCGCTGCTGAAAATATATAATATCCTGAAATGAAAATACAATGGCTGGGATTAAAAAAAAAACAATCACCAGCAATGTATCAGTGCCCAATGGTACAACATGATATAATCTGATTTAGATAGACGATGAGGCTGCGTGGAGTGATCTCATTAGTAGCTCATTAGAATGTCTATAAATTACAGGTAACTATGCTAGTGTCCCTCCTGCCAACAGTACAATTATGCACACACTGAAGGGCATCCAGACAACTGATAGCAGATTTGATTTCTAGAAATATGTTTGAATAAGATTAATTTCAGTGAATCATATTTATCTCAACTAAATTAAAAAAACTTGGAGACATTTAGACAGAAATCATAGTCAAGCTGGTATTCCCAATTTTACATAAGGAATTTAATATACAATAACAACACAAAATTCACACAAGTTTTACAAAATAAATTAAATCCTTGTAGTATGACTGATTTTTCATGCATTTAAACATTGAAGGAATTGGAGTGGCTTTTGTGTGAGTGACCCATCTATGGGCGTGGCTCAAATAGGGGTGTTGCTTGAGTATGGTGTGGGTGGGGCTTAAGGGGCGCCAGAGCAGTACTTTGCCTAGGGCGCCGTTTCAGCTAAGGCCAGCCCTGCGTGGGTGTTAAGGATTATCACCAGAGGTTATACAATACCCTTTCTAGATTCCTCAAGGGCAAGGCTAAAATTCCTTATACTCCACCCAATCAACAGAAATCAGCAGCAGAGGTTTCAAAGCTGCTAGACAAAAGACTCATCCAGCCGGTACCCCAGACAAGCTAGGATCTGGAGTCTATTCCAGGTTCTTTTTAATTCCAGAGAAGACAGGGGGTTCTCAGACTAATATTGGATCTCAGCAATCTAAATCAATATGTCTGCACAAAAGACATGGGGCAAGGGGACCACTAGACACCAAAGATAGTCTTTATAGCTTGCCTTAAAGGCACTTAAAAAGATATGAAGCCTGAACAAGCATCACACGCAATCACATTGTTATTTCACGGTCCCAGCTCTAGACTCCAAGGTATATTTATTTATTTATTTATTTTATTTTATTTTACATTTGTTAACCAGGAAATTCTGACTGGACTAGGTCCATTTACAGCGGAGGCCCGGGAAGAAAAGCTCCATATTGTTAAGCAAGAGAAAAATATTTTTATGCAGAGTAGTACAAGTTAAACAAGAGAGAAATATTTTTATACAGAGTAGTACAACAAACATGTACATTATACAACAAAACAATCAGATATTCACATTAAAAATGCAAGCAGGCAAGACACTTCTCAACAGTCAGAGAAGTTACAAACAGTAGGGATTAGTAACTACTTACAGGCTCAGCTAATGGCTGTTAGAGTTTTAGTCCCATAGAGGATTACAGTGACTAACTTGGTACTGGTGAATGGATATGAGGAGGAAAAGGTAGGAAAACATAAGTTTAAGTAATACAGGGACATAGCCCGGTACTCATCAGATGTGATTTGAGGGAGTTTTTAAAGTATGAGGTGGTGGAGGCAGTGGTCAGCGAAGGTGAACGGCAATTCCAATTTCTAGCAATGGTGTGGGAATATCGTGCTTTTCCTGCAGTATTGCTTGCTCTAGTGATACAGAGGACAGATTTGTCACTAGATCTGAGAGGGGGATTTGCTGTGTAGTGGGCAAGTAGTTGGGTTAGTGATGGGGTTTTATCAGGGTATTTAAGAATATTGTAGACAGTAACTAGCTGGCGGTAATTAAGTAGTTGAGGTAGTTCTAGTCAATTTAGGTCCCTTAGAGCAACACAGTGATTTGTTCTGAAGCTGGTGTTTTTAGCAAAATAGGTGATTTTATTGTAACATGATTCTAATTTGTCTAGATCTATTTTTCTGATGTGGGTGAAAATTGGTGCTGCATACATTAGTGTTGACAATAGGTGAATCTGGGCTAGGGTGACTCTTGCTTGGTCTGAAAGAAAGTTTTTGAGCCTATATAATGTGCCCATTTTTTGTGAACCTTTTTGATGGTTTGTGTGATGTGGACATTGAAGTGAAGATTATTATCAATTTCAATGCCGAGCAATTTGGTATGGTCAGAAGGGGAAATGGTAGTGCCATTTTTAGAGTTGATGGTGAAGGAGAGGGGAGCAGTTTTTGATTTGTTAAGGGGTAAACAGTAGTAATTTAGTCTTATTGGGGTTTAGGATGAGTTTGATATCAGAAATTCATTTTTCTACAGAGTTAAAGGTTTCCTGGGTGAGTTGTTGCAGAATGGCTGGAGATGGGGCTGTGGAGATTAAAGTCAAATCATCTGCATATTGAATAAGTGTAGCATGCTGGGTTGAGCTATGTAGATTATTGGTAAAGATAGAAAAGAAAAATGGGCCCAGTATTGGGCCTTGTGGGACACATATGGTTATAGGAAGTTGAAGGGACAGTACACCTTGCCATTGGACATATTGTTGCCTGTCAGATAGGTAGTTTCCAAACCAGGCTATAGTAGATGTGGAAAAGGATAGCGAGGCTAGAGAATCTAGCAGAATGGTGTGTGAGACCATGTCAAATGCTTTGGAGAGATAAAAAAAATGGCATATGTAAAGATCTGAAGTAGTTACTTCATTTGATCTGCAACCTGTGGGTGTCGGATCCGACCTCGGATCCGATCCAGCAGCTTTCCAAGTTCCAAGATCCGAGCACCTAGCTCCTCCCCCTACCCATAATCCTCCTACTACCAACCACATTACCTCAGATCGTTTTTTGCCGCGGCTGAAGAAGCTTCCGTGTGAAGAGCTCCTGGCTGGGTGAGATCATTGCTGGTTTTAAACCAACTTTTTTCAAACAAAGTTGTCGTTGTGTGTGTGTTAGTCCCTTTTTCTACTTCTTGTGCTAGTTTTGGTCCCTTTTTTGTTAATTTAATCACTAGCTTATCTTCACTCCCCTCCCCCTCCTAGTGTTTGGGTGTGTGTGTGAATAATGTCTGAAGGGCCTAAGGTCGTTTTTTCTAAATGTACTGAGTGTGGCCACAAGCTTTCCCCAGCTGATGGCCACACTCAGTGCGTTTTGTGCCTGGGGGCAACCCATTTGTCAGAGGCCTGCCAGATCTGCGTGGCCTTTAACCCCCGGGCACTTCGGGATAGGAAGAACAAGCTGATCCTGGCGGGAAAGCTCCCCCAGGAGTCGGCTTCTTCTTCCTCTCCCGTTCGGGCTCCAGCTGCTTTGGCAGCTTCGGCGCCGTCTATCCCCTTAGCTCTACCCGGGACTCAACCTCCCTCATCGGGTTTGAGCTCTGGGGAAACTAGTGCCTCTTCCCTTAGAGAGAAGAGGCACAAGGATAAGGAAGGACATAAGTCCCACAAAAGGCGGGCCGAATCTCATCCTTCGGCTCCGCCAGTGAAACTGCTTAAGTCTCCCTCGAGGGTCTCCGGATCCCCCTCCTCTCGGCGCCGTTCGCCCTGTTTCTCGCCGGAGCCGGAGGAGGAGGATAGGTCTCCCTCGAGATCTTCGAGGCGGCCCTCCCGGCCCACCTCTACTACTTCATCCAGGTTGACCCGAAGCATCTCCGAAGCGGATATGGATCGGATGATGCGTCGGTTCTTGCAGACCCAAATGCAGATGGGGATGCTCCTGCCTCCCCCCCCTCTGGGGGGGAGTGCGGCCCCCATATTTGCCCCCATCACTCCTTCTCCGACTCGTTTTCGGGTCTCGGAGTCATTGGATCCAGGCCCTTTTGGATCCGGGGAATTGTCGGCGCCGATAGCTGTGGTCTCTTCGACGCCGACTATACCTTCGAGCTTGTCGGACCCGAGCTCTCGGGGCCGAGGTCTGAGCGTCGGATCCGAGGGAGTTGCTGTGTCTTCGGCACTGTTGGCGTCAGAGCACACCTCTGCCTCGGCACCGACTGCATCGGCTCCGACCCCGATCCCTTCCTCGTATCTGAGGAGATTGTTCTCAGAGGCTGGCGAGAGTGGCTCTCCTTCGGCTTTTGAGGTAGTGGAGAGGGTACTGTCGAGGTCCTCCAGATCCCCGACCCGGTCTTCGGATCCACCCGTACCCCCACTGTATGAGGGTCTGTCTTCCATCATCCGTCCATCGGGACAGCCTGCCCAAACCCTCCAGCTAGTTCCCGTGGAGGAACAACAACCCGTGGATGAGCCCTCTTCGGACAGTCCCATCGAGGAGGTCCCTCGGAAACATTGGTGCAAAAGGAGGCACCTGGACTCCCCCGAGTCCGTTACCACAGACACAGACTTAGATGATACAGAGGGTTCCCCAAGGTCACCCCCTGAAGATGTCTCCTTTGGAGACATCATGGAAATGTTGCATATCAGAGAGGGGTGGTCAGCCCAAAAGCCCTCCCTTGATGAGTCCGTGTTCCTAGAGGCCTTTGAGGCAGGCCCATCTACCTCCTGGGTGTCCCCTCTGGCCGACCCCCTGGTGGACTTAATTACCACCAGGGCTTGGAAGGAGCCCGACACCGTGGAGCCAATCCCTAGGCGCCCCGATAAAGTCCTCAGCCCACCCACAGATAGACCGTCTTGGGCCAAAGGAACCCCCGTTGATGCTATGTTGGTGGCGGTGGCCACCAAGAAAGAACTCGCGCAGGAGAGTTCTTCGGTTCACCTGCCGGATAAGGAATCTCGAGCGCTTGACTGGATTGGGAAGCGGATGTTTGCTTCAGCAACCTTTTCCATAAGGGCGCTGAACTATATGGCACATACCATTAGGCTACAGCGAGACTTGATTAAGGAATATGCTGCAGCCCACCCGGAGTCCATGTCGGTCCCAGACAAGAAGGTTTTTGAGACTCGAATGGCCACTCTAAAATCCATCTCCAATACATCTATGCGGCTTCTCTCCCATGCAATGGAGGGAGCCACTAGAGCTAGCGGAGCCGGGGTCGTCTTGCGACGTCTCTCCTGGCTCCGTCTTTGCGACTTCACGGATCCCTTCAAGGCGTCCTTCGTGAACGCCCCTTTTGACGGTTCTGCCTTGTTTGGCAAAACTGTTCGCGACACGCTGGTCCAAAGCGAAAAGGACGGGAAGACGCTGCCTGCCGTCGGAGTCCACTTCTCTAATCCCCAAATATCCTTCTCCAGGAATCAGAGGGGACAAAAGAAGCTGTGGTTCCGTAAGTCTCAGCAATCCCATCCTGCTGCGGACCACTCGTCCTCTAGAGGCAGAGGAGGACAAGGTGGACGCCGGCCCAGAGGCAGAGGGGGGCCGCGTAATTTTGGGTCTAGAGAACCTTTCTCGGACAGACCCGCGCAACAGCCCTGAGGGCTTGCCCGACTGTCCCTCTCTGGAGGCAGTCGGGGGGCGGTTGTTGGAGCACCTGTCAAACTGGGAGTCCCTTACAACAGATCGATGGGTGCTCCGGATCATATCCAGAGGATACTCCATTCCATTCATAAACCTTCCCCCCAAACCCAGACGTCTCCCCGATGTCCCACCCGATCAGAGGGAGGCAGCGGCTTTGGAGATTTCAAAGCTGCTAAGAAAAAGAGCCATCCAGCCCGTCCCCCCAGATCAGTCCGGATTGGGTTATTACTCCAGGTTCTTTTTGGTGCCAAAGAAAACGGGGGACCTCAGACCCATCTTAGACCTTTCCACTCTGAACCTGTTCATACCCAAGGAAAAGTTCCGGATGGTCACTCTCCAATCAATTCTCCCCCTTCTGCGGGAGAACGACTGGATGTGCTCGTTAGACCTCAAGGATGCGTATTACCACATCTTAATGGACAGACGATCCAGGAGGTTCCTCCGCTTCTGCCTCGAAGCCAGTCATTATCAATTCAGGGTTCTTCCATTCGGCCTCACCTCAGCCCCCAGAGTGTTCACCAAGGTCATGGCAGTGGTTGCAGCCCACCTGAGACTCCAGGGCATTCAGGTCTTCCCCTACCTAGACGACTGGCTCCTCACCGTGACCAACAGACATCAGCTCTGTGTGGCAAGAGATTATGCTCTGTCTCTGGCCCACAACCTAGGCATCTCAGTGAATGAGCAGAAATCCTGCCTGTGCCCCACTCAAGCCCTAGAATTCATAGGGGCCAGGTTAGATACACAAATCTCCCGAGTTGTTCTAACGTCAGTCAGGCTGAACAGCTTGTCGTATCAGGTGTTAGCCCTTCTTTGGAGCCCTGCTCCTCTGGCGGAGTTAGTTCTGAGGGCACTGGGGTCTATGTCAGCAGCGATCGGTCTCTCTCTTCATGCCCGTCTGTGAATGTGCATATTACAATGGACGCTTCAAGTCCAATGGTCCCTGTCGATCCACCCGTTAAGCACACAAATACCCCTGAGCAGGGTGTGCAGGGACTCCCTTCTGTGGTGGTTACAGGCACAGGAACTCAGAGAAGGGAGGCCCTTTGTGATTCTCCGGTCGAAGCCACGTTGACCACGGACGCTTCTCGCCTCGGGTGGGGGGGGCATTGTTCAGGCAGATCCGTTCAAGGCACGTGGACTTCCCTAGAGACCGCATTGCATATCAATGTCCTAGAGATGAGGGCGGTGCTTTTGGTGTTGCAAGCTCTCCATGACCTTCTTCCCCTAGGGACTATTGCAATCCAGACGGACAACATGTTAGTAGTCTGGTATATAAACAAACAAGGAGGGACCAGATCTTATCCCCTGTGTCGAGAAGCCATGAGAGTGTGGGAATGGGCGATTTCAACCAACTGCTTTCTGATAGCAATGCACATTCCGGGATGGTCCAACATATTAGCGGACAAGCTAAGTCGAGTGCTCCTCACTCCATACGAGTGGTCTCTGAATCCGTCTGTTGCGAAGCAGATCTTCCACAAATGGGGTCAGCCTCGCTGCGATCTTTTCGCTTCTCCTTTAAACACAAAATGCAGTGAGTACTTCACGATAGTTCCCCCCAGAGGGGAGACCCCCAGAGACGCTCTAGTCCATGCTTGGCCTCCCGGACACCTTTATGCTTATCCCCCCCCACTCATGATGAAATTCATCCAGAAAGCCTGTCGGTTGGGGAGCAGAGTTATCCTCATAGCCCCATTCTGGCCTCGACAGATCTGGTTCCCCTTTCTGCGGTCTCACAGTATGGCTCCTCCATGGATTCTGGATCCCAGTCCAGACCTAATCTCGCATCCAGTGAGATGCCATACCCCAAACCTGGTCAATCTCAAACTTGCTGCTTGGTTGATCCAGTTCCATTAGTGGCTAGGACTCCTGGTATCTCATCCCCCGTTAAGGCCATTCTGGTGGCGGCTCATAAACCGTCTAACAGAAAACTTTACAACAGTAAATGGAAACGTTTTTCCATCTGGGCCAAAGACAAAGACTTGGACCCATTTACTGTCCCTATTCCGACTATTCTGGACTTCCTTTCCCTGCTTTTTAGGCAGGGAGTAAGTGCCTCCACGGTCAAGGTGCAGTTGGCGGCCATCTCCCATTTTCATGTGGGGGATGGCATAGGCTCCTTAGCATCTACAAAGTTGTGCAAAACCTTCTTAAGAGGTGTTTTTCTTTTTAAACCACCTGTAAAGACTGTGGTTCCCCCATGGGATCTCACTCTGGTCTTGCAAGCCTTGACGAGACCACCTTTCGAGCCTGCGGCCTCGGTTCCGTTGAAGTTCTTATCTTGGAAAATGGCTTTCTTGGTGGCTATTACTTCAGCCAAGAGGGTTTCAGAATTACAAGCTCTGTGTATCAAACCTCCGTACCTTATCTTTCACAAGGATAGAGTGTCCCTCAGGACTAATCCGTCTTTCTTGCCTAAGGTGGCTACAGAATCAAATATTAATCAATCAATAAATCTTCCTGTATTTTTCCCAAATTTTCACAACAAAGGTGAATACACATTGCACAAATTGGATGTACACAGACAACTGCGTTTTTACTTGTACAGGACTAGAGAGTTTCGCAAGTCGGACCAGTTGTTTGTTTCTTATGCAAAGTCAGCCATGGGCAAGGCAATTGCTAAAGTGACTGTAGCAAATTGGATCTGTCAGTGCATTATGCTGGGATACACTACATCTGGTAAGCCAGCGTCCGTGCTCATTCCACAAGATCTGTAGCTACCTCAACAACCTTTTGGTCTAGGGTTCCAGTAGACGATATTTGTTCGACAGCTACCTGGTCCTCATCTCATACGTTCATTTCTCATTACAAACTGGATATGATTTCCAGGAGTAGGGCTTCTTTTGGCTCCGCGGTGCTTCGGAATATCCTTCCGTAAGGACCACCCAGGTTCTTGTAGGTTAGCTGGGGACTCTGTCCCACAGGTTGCAGATCAAATGAAGTAACTACTTCAGATAAAGAAGTTATGTACTCACCATAACGTTCCATCTGATTAGATACTTCATTTGTCTGCAACCGACCCCCCCGCCATCCTCCGAACCTGTCGGGAATTTTTCTGATCATTCGGAGATGGTTTCTGTCTCAAGTTGGTGAGGCAAAAAAAACGATCTGAGGTAATGTGGTTGGTAGTAGGGGATTATGGGTAGGGGGGAGGAGCTAGCAGCTTGGATCTTGGAGCTTGGAAAGCTGCCGGATCGGATCCGAGGTCGGATCCGACACCCACAGGTTGCAGACAAATGAAGTATCTACTCAGATGGAACGTTATGGTGAGTACATAACTTCTTTTTATTGTTGTTCCTGTGTTGGTTAACTAGATTAGTGAAAGAGAGAAGAGCAGTGGTTGTGCTATGATGTGGGCGGAAGCCATGTTGTGTGGTGGACAGGAGTTGATATGTATTCAGGAATTTAATGACTTGGAAGTGGATACACTTCTCTAGAAGTTTAGATAGGGGGATAGAATGGCAATGGGTTGGTAGTTTGAAAAATCATAAGAGTTCCCGCCTTTATGAAGAGGAATGATATATGAGACTTTCCAGAGGTTTGGAATATGGGATTCCTGTATGGAGTGGTTGATAAGGATGGAGCGAGGGTAAGATATAGATTCAGCAGCCATTTTTAGGAAGTTAGCAGGTAAGTTATCGGCTGCAAGGGTGGTGGGTTTTAGTTTTAGAAGGAGCTTTTTAATTGTAGAGGTGGGGACTGATGATAGAGTAAAGGAGGGAATGCTTTCTGGATGATTGGTTGGGGTAGATGAAAATCTATTTTTGGATAATTGGCTAGATAATGCCAGTATGGATTTGGTAAAGTGGTGATTAAATTGAGTGGCTATGTCTATGGTATTGTTGGCGGAGTTTGGGGTTGGAGTAGTGGTTTTGCCTGGGTTTAGTAAGGAGTTGATAGACTGCCAGAATTTTTGTGGATTTTTTGAGTATTTGCTTTGGGCCCCTAGAAAGTAGTTCTGTTTATCCTGTTTCATTTGTTCCTTGGCCTGATTTCTAAGCTGTTGGTAGTTTTGTTTGGAACAAGTGGTGTTTTCCTTTTTTCATATTTTCTAGACATTATCTCTGCATTTTAGTAGGGCTCTAGTGTCTCTACTTAGCCATGCAGCATAGTTGGCTTTCACTCTAACTTTCCTAGTAGGGGCGAGTCTGTTAAGGATGTTGAGAAAAGTAGTATTAAAGTAGTCAACTGCCTGGTCTAATCCAAGGGTTTGAAGTGGTTCCCAGTTACAATGGCTTAGAACAGTGTTGAGATCATAAGGGTTTAGGTTGCGAAGTATTAGTCTATAAACTATGGGCTTGGATAAGTTAGTGCGTTTGCATAGTAGAAATGTGGGGAGGTGGTCACTGAGACCATCTGGTAGGCAGCCTGTCTGGCAGTTTTGTTTGGGGTAATTGACCAGTACCCAATCCAGTATGGATTGGTTTTGTGATTTTTTATCTGTTCTAGTGGGTTCTTGAATGAGTTGAGAGAACCCATAGAGATTAATGTGATTATTGTGGTTACTGGAGTTACAGGTTGTCCAGTCAGTATGTAGGTCACCTAGTAGGATAGTTTCTTGTGGTAGGTTATCTTTCGTCCACTGTAAGATTTCCTCTATTATGGGAGAGTTATTTCCTGGAAGAACGTAGCAGCAGAGAATGCTGACTTTTTTTGTCTTGTTTAAGCATAGGACTGAAAAAAGGGTTTCGGCATTATGAAATTTAGTTAGAGGGGTTTGAAGGAGTTGGAGGTTTAATGTGTTTTTAAAAAGAATGGCTACCCCACCTCCTTTTCTGCCTACTCTATCCAGTCTTAGGATATTATATCCTGGGGGGAGGAATTCTTCATTTTGGATGCTAGGCTTTACCCATGTCTGTGATGGTCAGTATGTCAGGTGTGTAATGGGTTATAAATGCATGCAATTCAGGTGTCTTATTAGCAATAGTTCTTATGTTAATATTAAGAATTAGTAGGTCAGATATCTGCTTGGTTTTGAATGGACCTGGGTTTGGGTGTATGTCAACAGAGATTAGTAGTCTGTTTATGGTTGATAGTATGTGTCTGGTTATGTTTGTTATTTCAATGCTGAATCTATGTAAGATTTTTCTAGTGTTGCATCTTGGTATGCTAAAGTTGTGTAAATAAAGTGTAGAATTAAGATAAAGAATTGGGCTGATAGAGAAGTTTGTGTGAGTGGAAATATGTGTTGTATGGAATGTGGTGTTGTCTAGATGCAAGTTAGTTTGTATGGATGTGATATAGGCTAGTGTTGTGAAGGCTAATGAGAGAGATGCTAGTGTAGTTTGGATGCTGTAGGGTAGAGACGCTAGGATGATGGCTGTTAGGTGATTGAGGTGATGAGGCTGTAAGGCATTTGAAGTGGTATGGGGGTGTGGCTAGTAGATATTGTATGTAAGCTGAGGTTGGGAATGGTGTATAGATTGTCGATTAGTATATGATGTTGAGTAGGTGATAGGTGTAAGTGAAGGTCAGGTGATGTGGTGCCAGACCAGTCCAAGAAATTGCAGAAACAATCAGGTTTCACTTTTCAGGGAAGGTAATGGTCAAGGATTGTCTATAATAGTTTTGTTTAACAATATTCCTTGAATTTAGCTACAGGATTAGTTGGGGGAGGCCTACTGTGAACTACCAGTGCTACAGAATCCCCAAGCGATGTAAATACCAAAACCTAGGAACAACATACAAAATATAAATATATGTCTTTTACATAGTATAAAATCAGCATAAATACTGTTAGATTAGGTCTCAATATGATATCTACCCCACCCACACTTATAAATACTTGCGTGAAAAAAAGGGCAACCGAACAGCATTCAGTAAAGCAAAAAGTTTGATGTACAACCTTAATCAAACCAACACTGTGATACCACATATTTCTGGATATTAACTAAATGTCTTTGAAAGTAAAACAAAAAAAGTAGAAGTTTGGGAAAGATTCAAATTCTGCACCTTTGTCACAAGAGAAAACTTGCTAAGGAGGCCCCTTAACCCTAATGGAAGAGTTGATGTAGCAGGGTATTTTTTATATAATAAAAATATGAAACTGTAGTGTCTGTCATTATGCAATGGTCCGGTCCATGAGTCCTGAAGGATGTGGCAAATATAAGAGCCACAACAGAAGTGTAATGTAAAATCAGGGACATTTAAGAGGTATGGCTATGCATGTATGTGTGTGTGTGTGTGTGTGTGTGTGTGTGTGTGTGTGTGTGTGTGTGTGTGTGTGTGTGTGTGTGTGTGTGTGTGTGTGTGTGTGCATGTATTTGGTGAGGTCTGCATAACAAAGCCAGGAGGAGCACTAGATGACACCAGGGAGAATGTTTTTAAATATGACATGGAGTCCCTTTAAGAGTTAAGATCTACAAGTCTAGCATCACATTTTCAGTTTCTGCACGATAAGAAGTATGAAACTATAATGGCTGGCATTACTGACTGATTGTAATCATCTGTGATTTGTGAGGGCAATCTGTGAGGAAAGGGAAAACATAAGAAGACAATGGAGACATTCTGTCTACTTTGGAACAGGTATGTGATATGTCAGTGTGTGTGAGAGGAAGAGAATCTTGGGCCATCGCAATTTATGGGCCACCTGTGTTAACTACCACAAGAAAGTGCTGATTATCACTGGCAGTGGTAAAAGGTGATTCAGAGACATGCAGATTAGCTGATCAATGGGATTTTTCATGATTTCGGCTAATGTGTCACAGATTCATGCATTGTGCAAAAAGCCCCTTTTGGTTGAAGCTGTTATTGCCAGCAGGGGGTTCTTTCTTTATTGCCAGCAGTGAGGTTTTTTCTGAATCCCTGGGTGAATTTCTTTCCTCAGTCATGATTTCTGTTTAGGCTATCATTCAAACAATCATAAGAAATTCAAGGCCAGCCGAGTCTTGTGACCATCTACACTGTCTACACTGTACCACTCTCCTGTCCTTCAAGTAGGCCTAGGCCAGTCATGCCCAGAGTGAGTTTGTGAAAATCTATCAAACCCTCCAGGTCTTTTGTTTAGGATAATAATATATCACACTGCATAACTTGCATGAAGAGTCAGTAAACAGGTGGGGGAGACTCTGCTTTATGATTAACTTATCTTTCCACCATGAAAAGGACCCGCCAGGTCCTACACCAAGAGCACAAACCGGTCACACTGTTGTGCTACGAAACAAAGTCTTTTTTTTTAAAAATACACCCAAATGGTGAATGTCCAGAGATGCAAATTTGCAGCTACCGTAGATAATCCTCAACGAGCCAAATAACGAAAAAATACTTTATTCCAAAAATAGACAACACAAGAAACAATTAAATCACGAGCGCTTTCGCCCGGTCTTACCGGGCTTTTTCAAGTGTGAATAACCAACTGACAAGGCTAGCTTTTATAGCGCGAGTGCGTTACATTAATTAAATAATTAGTTAAAACCTCACCATACTTGTAATAAATTGAATCTAGTTAATTCAACAAGTATTAAGAAAAAAACACTAAACATAGTAAAAATATTCAACTACATTAGATTCATTGTTAAAAATGTACATATAGATGCTCATGTAAATGCTATTGATACTCACTAAAAACTAGTTCTTTGTATTAAAAGTAATTTAAACTCACTAGTGAATAAAACTAACTTAACTAGTGTGTACTACGTACCCTCGTTGGTAGTAAACCAACATTTATGCAACTGAAAATACCTAAAACGGTATGTATACTATCTATTGATTTTTAATGTTCCAGTTGCAATTAAACCCTTTTAAAAGGACCAGTGAAATGTTTGAAATCCGAAAATTAACTAATACTATGAATCTACTTATGTTATTCTGCCTATACCTAAACCTAAATAAGTAATCTGTTAGTACCTTATTATAAATACTTAATTTTATCAACTTGAAAATAAAAATAATAATGATAAAAATGAAAATAAAAATTGAAAAATAAAAAATGTGAAATGTAAAATATACGAAATAGACCTTACTACACTACTTTTGTTCCTTAAAGTGTTAAAGCATATTTCTTTTCTTTTTTAGTACTGGTGCTAAACTAGTACCTTCATTCAGTCCTGGATATCTGGTTGCATTTAACTGTAGCTGCCAAATGAGTTCTCTTTTGACATCAGCAAAAGTAAAGATACAAATGCCTTTTGTAGGCATTCCTTGACATGTCCACAAATGTCCATAAAGTTTTTTATAATTGAAAAAATACAGCAGGATCAAAGAGGAGGGGATTGGGAAACCTTACTGGCCATTAGAGAACTCATTTGGCAGCTACAGTTAAATGCAACCAGATATCCAGGACTGAATGAAGGTACTAGTTTAGCACCAGTACTAAAAAAGAAAAGAAATATGCTTTAACACTTTAAGGAACAAAAGTAGTGTAGTAAGGTCTATTTCGTATATTTTACATTTCACATTTTTTATTTTTCAATTTTTATTTTCATTTTTATCATTATTATTTTTATTTTCAAGTTGATAAAATTAAGTATTTATAATAAGGTACTAACAGATTACTTATTTAGGTTTAGGTATAGGCAGAATAACATAAGTAGATTCATAGTATTAGTTAATTTTCAGATTTCAAACATTTCACTGGTCCTTTTAAAAGGGTTTAATTGCAACTGGAACATTAAAAATCAATAGATAGTATACATACCGTTTTAGGTATTTTCAGTTGCATAAATGTTGGTTTACTACCAACGAGGGTACGTAGTACACACTAGTTAAGTTAGTTTTATTCACTAGTGAGTTTAAATTACTTTTAATACAAAGAACTAGTTTTTAGTGAGTATCAATAGCATTTACATGAGCATCTATATGTACATTTTTAACAATGAATCTAATGTAGTTGAATATTTTTACTATGTTTAGTGTTTTTTTCTTAATACTTGTTGAATTAACTAGATTCAATTTATTACAAGTATGGTGAGGTTTTAACTAATTATTTAATTAATGTAACGCACTTGTGCTATAAAAGCTAGCCTTGTCAGTTGGTTATTCACACTTGAAAAAGCCCGGTAAGACTGGGCGAAAGCGCTCGTGATTTAATTGTTTCTTGTGTTGTCTATTTTTGGAATAAAGTATTTTTTCATTATTTGGCTCGTTGAGGATTATCTACAGTAGCTGCAAATTTGCATCTCTGGACATTCACCATTTGGGTGTATTTTTAAAAAAAAAAGACTTTGTTTCGTAGCACAACAGTGTGACCGGTTTGTGCTCTTGGTGTAGGACCTGGCGGGTCCTTTTCCTGGTTTGTTACTAGCAAAACTGTTTCTTTTCGTTTATCTTTCCACCATGTTTTATTTATCTGCTTGTGAATATTTGGATCCCTTGTTCTGGTATTAGTGGGACTGTTTGATCTCTTGAGATACAAGAGATCCTGGAGCACTGGATCCTCAGCAGCACAATAGGCAAGGCCATACCTCTCAACTTCTTAGCACAAAAAAATCTGGACAAAGCCAAAAATAATGGGGGACAAAGCCCCAAAAATAGGGGCAAATTTTAAATATTAGAAAATTCCTAGGCTAATAGGTCTTGTATTGCAGTGCATTTTCTGAAGGATATAAAGCCTGAAACTCAAGTACCTGTTATTATTTAGTGAATTTAGTCGTCACTGATTAACCACAAAAATTTCAGAAAAGCACAAATTTTATGAGGAACAGACCAAAAATATGTGGCAAAAATCTGGACATTCTGTGAAGAACTGGACAGTTGAGAGGTACGGGCAAGGCACACATCTCCTCTCTTGAGGCTATAAGATACTGAATACAGAGACAGTGCTTCCATTCTTTTCTGATAATTTATGTTTCTTAGGCCAATGATCTTCTTAGTTATGAACCTTTGGTGGTCTTTCTAGTTGAGTGATATGTTCAATGAATTACATCCCAAATGAGGCATTGTACTTAGTTGGCCTAAGTAATGTTGACTATAAGGGAGCAATAACATCTTTACATCTGGAATATATTCCCTTGGTAATTAGCTGTGCTAAGTAGAAGGACTTTTGGGCTATTGGTAACTGATGTTCAATAGAGGAAGAATTATCAACCTAGGTGTGATGCCCCTGCACTGGCCCAGTAATCAAGGAGCCTCAGTCCTCACCACTGGCAACAATGGGGAACTTGCACACTGGGAGGATGAGAAGTACACACACAGTAAAGTGCAATTTCCCTTAAGAGTACACAAAGATCACAGTCAGTCTGGGGCTGGTTTCTCCCTCTTTCACCAGATCTCCAACAAGACTCCCCACTGGTACAACCAGTGTTTTGTGTCCCTGCCCAAGATTTGATTTAGTTACAAACACACACATACACATACACATGTGCACACGCGCACACGCACACACACACACACACACACACACACACACACACACACACACACACACACACACACACACACGCGCGCGCTCCTGGGAAAGGCTGGCACAGCCTTACTAGCTATGCCCCTTTCTGCCCTGACTATAAGGTAGTTCCGACTACCAGCAGCCACTCATTTTCAGCTACTTTAAGGCCCTTAACATAGGGTACCTAATCCTACTGTGTAATATTACTATTAATCCAAATGGTAGTTTGACCAAGCACAAGGCTGTTTAGGAGTGGCCTATACAGTGTCATCAAATAGATATGCAAGTACTCTCTAAGAGCTTAAATATCTTTAAACAGACCAGCCATAATTGAAAGATTTAAATATATTTAATAATAAATAATAAAAGAACAAGACAATGCTAAATAAGTAATCAGTTACATCAGAGTTCAAAATCACAGGAAATATTTAAAGCAACATTGCAGGACAGTCTCAAATAACTAAAGAAAATATCTAAGCTATACTTTATTATATTCCTATCTGAATCTAAGAGTTACTGTGCCCTAAGAATGGATCTTTTAGCTGATGTTGTCAGGTCAAAAGACATATACAAAATGCAATCTCTCTCTCTCTCTCTCTCAGAGACTTCTTAAATTAATATCAAATATTACTGCTGGGTTAGTTTGAATGACATCACTTTTTGCCACCTGACTTTAGTTCCCAAGCTAAACCCCCAGTGTCAGAAACTACCATCATTTAATATCCCTCTGTGAAAATACATAACCTTCAGATGTTTGTAACTGCTAGAGGACTTAAAATAATAAAACACTTACAAAACAACACAGACAGTCCCCTAGTGTAGACATCCTGTCTCCTGTTGACTGAAACTGAAAGATAACTTTTATAGCACAATCGTAAAACAATTTAATTTCAACTATTTTCTTGAAGTTTTGCAAGTTAACCGTCTATGTTCTAGTTCCCACTGTTAAAACATACATTTGCACAATTACAACAGTTTATATACATTTCTATTCTAAGCCAGCAGGGTATGCTGTGGTTACATTTTACCTCAGCACATAATATCGAGTTCTAACACAGTTGTAGCACAAACATCTTACATGAAGCATGTTGGCATTCACAAATGACACATAATCACTTACAAAATTCCATATAGCTGGGCTGACAGTATCTCCTTCTGTCATGCTTCTATATAAATCATATTAATATTCACAAATGACATATGATTATGTACAAAATTCCAGATAGCTGGGCTGGCAGTATTTCCCTTTGTCACACTAGGTTCCAAAGTCAGCAACAGCATTCTTATTTTGAGGTGTGGTATTTATCCATGCTGTGTGCTGGGGGAGGGGTTGTCTAGCAAATATAACAGTACTGCACTTTTGTGCATTTAATTTTAGCCCATTTTGTTATACCAGGTATTTATGAGTTGCTGCAGGGTTTTGGCATCATAGGGGGGATTGACTATGACTCCCACATTGGAGACTAACTACCCTTTAGTCATCTACTGGACTCGGGATCATCATCAACATGAACCCTCTTTTTCAAATTTGTTCTTTACATGTGGGCCAATGTGTTATGTCAGATGTTGCCATCTATCTTGAATCAGTGCCACTGCCCTACCTTCTTCAACAGTCATACTTGACTATTGCAGGTCTTCTCACATGCAATCCATCCACCTCTTTGCTGGATGTCCTCATTTCCTCTTAACGTCTTCCTGTCTGCCCCAAATCTTCTTCACTGGGTTGTCATCTGCTTTTCCACATATGTGCCCGAACCAATGTAATATGTTCTCTTTGACCTTCCCTACAATTGAAGCTAGTTTGGCTTTAGCTCTGATCTCCTCATTTCTTCCACAGTGTGCATCTTTCCACCCATCACAGGGACTTAATTTCCATCACCTCTAGCTTTTTCAGCTGCTGTGCCTTCACTGCCCAGGTTTCTGTACCATGCAGTAGTACTGGTCACACCATTGTTTTGTATAGCTTACTTTTCAACTTCTTTACCATACTTCTGTCATACAGTACCCCAGACACTCTGTGTCAGTTGGCTGCAGCCCTCTGATTCTAGCTTTGACCTCCTCATTCAGACTTTCTTTCTTCTCAACCACCTCTCCCAGATATGTGAAGCTGTTAACCTGTTCCACTGCTTTCCTTCTATCTTAGTTTTCAGCTTCTTCTGATTCCCCTCATTTGCTGCCATTAGAAATATCTTATCTATACCTAGTTAAACTCCATGTGCCTTCAGTTTTGCATTTCATCCCATTCCTCTATCCTTTGCTGAAGTTCTTGCTCAGAGTCTGCCAATGATACCACATCATCTGCATACAACAGCTTTGTTGATCTGTCCACACTGATCTGTTTCCTATTGAGGTCCAGCACCAGTATGAACAACAGTGGGCTCAGAGTTAAACCCTGATGCACATCCACTCCCACTGGAAACCTTCTGTAAGACCAAACACTGTTCATACTTCAGTCATCTGGTCCTTGTACATAGTCTGCACTAATTCTGCCAATGTTTCTGGGACTTCAAACCACAGCAAAACTGCTCAAATTATCTTTCTTTATGTCTAGGAATGCCCAGTTGGACTTTTCTCATCTCTAGTTTCTTCTCAACTGTCTGTCTCACTGCAAACATTGGACCAGTTGTACTGCATCCTGATCTAAATTCATACTGCTCATCTCCATGTAACTATCTACTATTCTGCATATTAATTTAACAGTCTCCCTTTCCAGTACTTGCACTGTGACAGGAGTTTGATGCTACTGTACTGCCCACAGTTGTGGATGTTTCCTTTGATCTTGTACACTGGCGCTAGTATGCTTGTTCTCCAATCATATGGAATGTGCCTTTCTCTCCATACTACAATGAGTACACTTAGCAGCCATTTTTCCCCTAGATCACTCAACATCTTGATAATATTTGCTGTGACCTCAACTGATCCAGCTGGTTTTCATGGCTTCATTTTCCTTAGTGCTGTTCTTGCTTCTTGAGTGGGCTCCTCCTCTTCTTTCATTCTAGGCTGTGTCTGGGGTAGTACAGCTTGTGTGGAGTTTTCTTCATTTAGAAGCTGCTGAAGTACTACTTCCATCTGCCTTTGATGTCCTGTGGAGTGGTAAGCAGGTTGTTGCTGGTATCCCTATTCTTAAATCAATGATAGGAAACTAGTAATCGCATTGATATATTCTATAAAATTTGTCTGACTGTTCTCTTTATCTTTTTATCAAAAAAGTAAATGCCAAATAAGAGGTTCAATCAATGAGCCATGTTGGACACCATTGGTTACCATCATATACTGTAATGAGGCACTTGCTCTGCCTTTTAGTCAGTTTGCTATTCATCTTAGCACATAAGGAACTGTTTTTAATGCATTAAGATTAGCAGCTATGCTTGCATGTAGGATGGTATGAAATGCCTTGGCTAGGTCAAGGTAAGCTGTGTGGACAGCCTGACAACTGTCAACAGCTTGTGTTCTCTTTCAAATGTGTTTAATGAAAATATTCAACAGGATCTTCCCTTGACAAATCCAAAACTGCTGCATGGTTTAGTCTACGATTGTTCAAATCATAGTTTATCAGGTTATTGCTTTGTAAATGACACTTGTCAGGCTGATGAGCCTATGATTCTTGGATGCTATGGAAGGGGACACCCTTGAAGAGTTGGATCACTGCTGTGTGCCAGACCATAAGGAAAAAGCCTGTGGCTAAACTTGGGTTAAATAGTTTTAAGTGTTTCTGCCAGGGATTGTTTACTACTGCTTACTAAACAACCAGGTGAAGTATAAGGTCCAACGGAGGAAGTATTTTTGAAGCTGGGGAAATCCCTTCAGTATATGTTCTTCAGTGGTAATGGGGTTTGAATGATTTAAGAATATGTGGACTTTGGAGAGCACTCTATGGGGCAAGGTTCACACTGAATATATTTGCTGTTATGTCTGTCAGATCAGAGTTGTTGGTGCCATTCCGAATAAGTTCAAAACAATGTTTGGTTGTTATTATGACTTAATTTATGAAGATTTCATAATTGTCCTTGGTTTTCGATGTTAACTTGAGTTAACTGGCTACTTTAGTTATAACTTTTTTTTTTAATTTTTAGTAATTCAAATATTATCCTTTATGTGAGTTTTTTATGTTGTTCTTGCTTTATTGTACAGTTTATTTATGGTGGTAGACCATAATTGCTTTTAATTTTTGATTATATTTAGATCTGGTTGGGGGTGCCAGTTTTACACATTTATTTAAGTGGGCATATAACTTCTTTGTGAACCTACCTCCTGTAGCAATGCTGGGGCTGATGATGCTATAAATTATTTTTTTTTAATTTGTCATAATGTTTCACGAGGTGAGTACAGTTGATATCCTTAATTTACAAAATATTATTTCAGAGGATTTAGAGGCTTTGAAGTTGAAAGTTACAAGTTTATAACTTGACTTATCTGGAAAAGGCGGTACCAGGGGAATAGTGCATGAAGGGGATATAATTTTAAAAAGCAGCTCAAGAATATTATGTCCTCTTGGTGGGTTTGTTATCAGTCTTGTACTCTGAGCTTTTATAGGTTCATAGGTTCATAGGTTTATACGAGGGCATTTACAAGCCTAGCCCATAGTTTTGTGGCTTACGCCACCCCTTTAGTATGGGGAACTATACCCATTATTTTGCTGTGCCTCTGTCGAGCAGTGACACTGAGGTAATCCCTGGGGTATATCTGCGATCTCCCATCCATTGGTCAAGATTTCTCTTGAACAAGGCCAGCGAGGTGCTCTGCCTCACATATACCGGGATTTTGTTCCACAGCATAAGGAGTCTTTGGGTGATGAATCTATCCCTCCAGCACGTCCTATTAATAGCCGTGTCGAGGTTTAAGTCTCCCGCCCTTGTGGCTCTGACGGATCTAGATTTATTGAGGTGAAGCATATTCATCAAGTCTGGGTTTGACATGGCCTTGTATGTCAGGCACAGGTCACCTCTGAGCAGCGGTAGCGACTGAATAGAGCTGAAGTTCTTTCAGTCGGGCAGCATAGGACAGATTTTTGAGACCCTTTATCCTTTTGGTGAGGAACTTTTGTGGCCTCTCCAGCTGCTGCAAGTGTCGGGTCAGATACATTCCGAATGGGGCATTGTACTCTATCATTGGTCTGATGAGTGATGAGTACAGGGAAACTATGACCTCCCTTGATCTAGATGTGAATCCCTTCATGATAAGGTGGGCAATGTAGAAGGTCTTCCTAACTACTTTAGCTACATGGGTGTCGAATGACAGGCTACTGTCAACCTGGGTCCCCAGGTCCCTAATAACTTCTTCTGTGCTCAGTGGATTGCCACCTATATGGTAGCTAGGGGTAGCCTTGTTTTTCCCGAAGGGTATGACTATGCATTTTTTGGCATTTAACTTTAGGCCATGGCTCTGGCACCAGTTATCCGTTTCTGTGAGACCTTTCTGAAGGATATCTGTGTCAGATGTGTTTTCGACTACGGCGCCCAATTTGCATTATTAATTATTAAATCTAGAATCTTTTGGCATATCCTGCATTGGAGGTTTAGGTACTGCAGTTTATGGACAAATACTTGGTCTTCCAAAATAATAAGAGTTCTTGTTTATGGAGAGTTCAGCAAGTGTGTTTAGGAACTGTAGATGAATTTCAGGGGACATAGAGGTGCCCTGTAACAGCATATAAGCTGATAGTTTGCCCTGTTTAGTGCAATTTGGAGTTCAATTAATTCAGCTTGTGGGTCTCTGATTATCTGCCTGGAGGTGATATGATCTGTGACAAGTATGGAAATGCCACCACAGTTGCCATTGGGTCTAAAGGCATGGTAGGGGCAAAGCCCATGTATGAAGGGAGTGGTTTCTAAGCAGTTCAACCAAGTGAATTTAGAGATGTGGATGCAATTCAAATGCAAAAGACATTTTGTCTTTGGGCAGTTTGTTATGCAGACTCCTGGCATTAAGCAGAGATATCTTGATATGATCTGGCTTTAGATATGATATTACTTATGCTGGAATGTTTAAAAAAGGGTACTGTGGTGCCAACAAAGGATTTAGCCAGTATGCAGAATCATTGGTTTGAGTAATGCAGGCCATCCTTTTCCAAACCAAGCAGGAATTTCAAGCATCTTATCACTTACTGATAAATATTCGATCCCCCAAAATTATACTGTTTAGCCAGTTGCTGAATTCAAATATCTTTTCTTTGTACACAGACATATTTCTTAGTGAAGGAAAGATTCCACTCAAGACCATATTTGCTTGCATTTGTGGCATGCATGAGAGTTCTGACACCTATCTCTGAATACTCCTCAGTGCGTGCCTGAAGGTAATGTGGTGTTTGAGTTTCACTGAGACCTAGTCTTTGTAGGTCTTGGATGCTTTGACAAGGGCTTTTTTTTACAACCTCAAAGTAACACGTTTTGGTATGATTTGGTGTGTAGTGGGGTGAAAGTGTGCATTGCTCACAATCTGTTTTTCTGAGAGTGAAGCATCTGTATTTTTTAAATATCTTCATATTACACAAACAGAACAATTCGTTTTGAGTAAGAGATCATTATCTCTAAGCATAAGGCAGTTATTACACTGCCCGAGGATACCAGTTGCCATGAGGTTTGCAACAGAAGGGAAACGAGCAGGATGTCTACCACATTGGTCCAGAGACTAAGAGAATTGATTAGAATTACCACTGTAGCCACATGAGCTAGTTAACCAGCTATACTAGGAACAGGAATGTAACTTTGCAGATTTTCATATGGAGGCATATACTGCCTACACAGACTAACTATATGGCAGTAAATGAAGTAATAAGGGTTAAGAATGCAACTGTGACAGTGGACAGCACAGAGTAGCTATGGGTTAGCAGCTGTAAAGCATGCAGCATAGAACAGCATCAGGCTGTTAGAGGTTGCTTGGAGGACATGCAGGTTAATGGCTACACTTGTAGGTATCACTAGTTAGCCACACTAAGTTGCAGGGATTAGCAGAATTAAGAGGAATAAAAACAATTGTGGATCAAGATACCTGTGTTAATGCAGTACTTGTTGCAACCCTGCACTGGATCAACTTTTTGGAGAAAAACAAAAATCCAAAATGTATCTCAAAACTAGAATCTGCAATGTCTCATCTCGATTCACTTACTTTCTTCACAGTTATTGCAGTGCTGTGTGACACAAGCAGGGCATGTTAAAAATATACAGGATGAATCTGAAGAGTAACACAAAAATGGCAGACACACACACAGGAACACACACACACTCACACACACACACATAACACAAAAATGGCAGACACACACACAGGCACACACACACACACACACACACACACACACACACACACACACACACATATATATATATATATTTTTTTTTTTAATTTGTTGTATGTACTTCAGGGAGCAGATGCATTTATGCACTTGCTCACATATGCATAGGATTTGGCAGTCAAGAATTCTGCATAAGCAGCGGGGTCATCAAGTTGGATGGAAATGTTGCATTTAGCCAGGTCATTACTCGGTGTCAGTAGATTAGCCTTGCCATAATTTGTGAGTATCAAGCTACCGGAGGATGCTTCTGGCTTCAGTATTAAGGTGAGTGGTATGATTGTACCAGAGAGGGTGTTACAATTGGTGGAGAGCAGAGCTGTCCCATATTGGTGAGGACCAATTCATGGATTCTTTCTCCGCAGTTTAGGGTACAGACTAACTGGTCAAGAGAGTTTGTATTGATGAAGTCCAGAAATCTCTGGAGAATACATATGCAGTTTTGGGCTTAGGGACATGGGAGGGTCATAAAGTTAGCCATGATGTAATAAGGAGTCTTGTTAATAGTAAGTTGGATGTACAGGTGTTCCAGTTTATCTTGTCTAACTAGTCTTTTTTTATACAAATATGGAGACACATCATTGTCTTTAGTGCCCTCATCAAGTGTGGTGTGCATGAACATAAGGTAGGTGCTGAAACTGCTCTGATTGGGTGCTGTCAATGGTCTTGAACCAGTTCTGCATAGCAGTGCATATACCTGTTTTCCAGGGTAAGGACTGCTTGTAGCGAGTGAACTTTTTGTTAAAGCTTGTAGCATTGAGCGGCAATACCTTGTTATCTGGACTCTGTTTTCTTATGCTAGAAGCATGGAGGACTGTTGTTAGCTAAAAAAAAGACAGTATGGGGGTGGATAATGTCTTATCCAATATAAGAAAACCTTGGGGGGAATAGGTGCATTCCATCTCTGGCTAAGCAGTTAGAACAGTCTACCATCTCCTTCCAGGCTGATATATATTGGACTCCTTTTGAACGACACCAGAAGCTAAGCCAGTTGTGTTTTGTTCATATTACAGCATCATTGTTGATGATGATAGATGTTGCTCAAGACTAGATTCATACCTGCGTCAGACACTTATTCCAAAAACTCCATCATGTCTGTCTTCATATAGTCGCAAGAGGTATGCCTCAAGTCATTTACACATATATGTAGTTTGACTGTTTCATGTGTACTTGTGATGCAAGGACTTGCATGCATGTGTGATATGGTGAATCCTGGCACATGATAGGAGACTGCAGTCATCTCCTTACATGGCCTGTTGAGTGGTGCATATATGTGTCTCACTGTGGTGTTACCTGTAACTAGAATTGTAAAAAGAAAAACGGCAATGCTGGAACAACTCTTTAAACAAAGTGTAACTCTGCCTAATGATTTCAAACTTGTAATGAAATTTCCATATTGAAAGTGCTATTCAAAATACTATAAAAACTGTAAAAACGTGAGTGCCTTCATTCAAATTGTATAGAGCTTTATCAGACATAGATCGTAAACTTCTGGCAGTTTAAATAACAGCACAATTCACTTGATTGGTCACCAGACAACACACCCCAATTTGGGCATATTAAAAACACTCCCATATAAAATAATCTCACATTTTAACTATAAATATTTAACATTTTTAACTCAATAACTAACTCAACAATTTTATAAAGAATGTTTAAAGACTTACATAAAATGAAAAATATGTGATAATGTAAGTAACAATCATAAAATACAGAACTGCATAAAAATGCACCTAATGACATCTGATGACCTTAAGTATTTACTTTAAACTAATATTCTTCCAAAATAATTACTTATCTTGAAAATCTAATTTCCTTTTCATAGCTTCTTTCTATCTAATGCTTTTAACTTCAATATACAGGAAATCGAACAATGTTCATTAATACCTGGCCAATTATCAGCATTAAATCCTATTTGCCATAATAATTAATTCCTTTCTAAATGTAATGTAATGTCCATGGCCACCACCTTTCCTATCTTCCACATTGTTAATAGCAATATATTTAAATTGATGGTTAGGGTTATCATAAATGTGTTTAACAAGAACATTATTTAGATTACATTTTTTTATATTATATTCATGTTCATAAATCCTCTGACTAAATTTCCTCTCCATTTTGCCCACATAAAAACTTGGGCAAATGGTACAAGTTGTGATGTAAATTACACCTTTCATGGTGCAATTAAACTTCTCTTTTAACTTATATTCAAGACCTCTAATTATAAAATGGGTTCCTATATTCATTTTCAAGCAATAATGACAGGAGCCACATTTTATTATACCAATGTTTTTTTCTCGGTCGTTTCTGATTCGCCTTTTCCAATATATTCTTAAAATTTGACCCTCTCTGGAATACTGTTAGGAGATATTCTCCCATTTTATTTCTTATTTGGGGATCATCCCCTAAAATGGGCCAGTTGTTGTGTAAAATCCACTTTAGGATTTTATGATCTAAGTTGTGACAAAAGCATTACTAAAATTACAACCTGGTTGAAATATGGAGGCTGTTTGCCTCTTCCTGGGTAGAAGTTAATTCCATATTATTAACTTCCATTCCATAATCAATAGTTAACCTCCTATTGTGGCCAGTAGCCAAAACTGGTATAAAATATCCACTAATCCTCTTTCTTTTCACTTTCTCTACTAATTCCTCCAGTAACTGGTCAGGATACCCTCTCGTTTGGAACATTTCCATCAAAATTACACATTCTTCAAAAAATTGGGAATGTAAAGAGATCATTAGAGCAGCCCTCACCAGTTGTTCTTTGACTACCAATCTCTTTTGGTGGTCAGGGTGGGAGCTAGTGAAGTATAGGAAACTGTTTGAGTAAGTTTCCTTCCTGTGGATATGAGAAATATATCCTTCATTAGTTTGGTCCTTAATAAGGCAAACATCCAAATAAGCGATACTTTCTGCATTATATTCTTAAATCAATGATAGGAAACTAGTAATCGCATTGATATATTCTATAAATTCAGAAACAGAATCCTGGGATGCTTTCCATATTATACATATATCATGCAGGTATCTCACATATAAACGGATGTCTGTCTTATATCTACTATTGAAAATATATTTCCGTTCCCAATATGCCATTACTATGTTGGCAAATACATCCCCATATGGTGACCCCATGGCAACTCCCCTTTTCTGTAAAAAGTAGTCACCATTAAAATAGATGGAATTGTTGTTAAAGACTAATTCAAGTAACTCTATAAGCAAATTGGTCTTCTCTTGTGAACCCTTCCCAATGGTTACAATTTTGTTTATCCACTCAAGACCAGTGTTTTGCAGTATGACAATATATAGGTCTCACAGATCAGATGTCAATAATATATCATCAGGATGATATTCAACTTGATTAACTAACTTGAGGAAACTCCATGAATCTTAACAGATTTGTGCTTCCTTCCCCAAGATCTTCTTAAATTCATAATCCAGATATTTAGCACAAGCTGATGTTACAAAATCTCTGCCATCAACTATAGGACGCATGGGGTTTTTCTGTACACTTATACATTTTTGGAACTCCAAAAAACTGTAGGAATTCTTTGTGTTGTAGTATTCAAATAGTTAAAAAGATCTAAGTCTATACGTCTTTCTAAAAAAATATATCATTTAATTGTATATACATTTTTTGGTAAGCTTTGTTTACTTCATTCAAATAAACCATTTCATAAGTATCTGTCATTAATATTTCATTCATTCTCATATTGTAATCACATGAATTGGTTTTGTTTTATTTTTCAGTTTCATTGACCCATAACTAGAATATTAGATGGTGTGGAGGTTTAGCTTATGGGCTTTGGAACTGAGTCAGTGTGACTCTTATGTGCCTGTTTGTTGGTTGTTCCTTTGGGTCTAAATCACTACATTAAACCATCACTTCAGTGAACAGCATTTCTTTGGAAATGCCATTCATCAAATTCCCTTCATGTTGGGGGCTGTACCCCCTGCTAATTATATATACCAAATCCGAGATCGCACTATAGTGAGGAAAGGGCAAAATGTCTCAATTCTGACTGTACTATGATCTCAGTATAATCAGTTCAACAAATGGCATGTTCAATGTAATTGCACTGAAAATGCCATTCGCTGAACTGATTTTTCAATGAACTTATAGGGATCTGGTTGCTTTCTGTATTTGAGGTTGCTGAGGGCACTTGCCTCTTATGTTTCATTTAAATGGCCCTTGTGGTTTAGGTAGGTTACTTTCAAGAGCCTCAGCATATGTAGGTCTGTTTTTGGCCTGAGTTGTGTGTGATTGGTTTAGTGCAGCGTTGTATTGTATTGACAACCTGAATGTTACTTGTTGCTGAATATAGCAGTGTGCCCTAACTGAGTGGGATGATATGAAATGGAGACTAACTCAACTTTTAAGAATTTAATGGGAGGGCCTTCTCAGTTTGATCTTTTGCTACCCAATAAAAAGCGTAGATGAGATAAGTCTGTCAAGTCTTATTTGCTAAGCAACATATTCTAAATCATTAGCTGGACTATGACTGGAAAAATCTCATCACATGTTCATAATTATATATGCAAGTACTGGGCTAGCTGTTCTTGCAAGCAATTTTTTAAGCCTAGCCAATTTCCCTTCAAACTTGAGAATCAGACCCTGTACTTTGAGTCTTTGAGGGAAACACTTTAACCATTATGTCAACCCCAAACCCATTAGGCTTGACCCACAGCAGTCTGGCTTTGTCAAGGGTAGGTCCTGGGTAGCAAAAGAGGAAACTTCTTCAAAAAGGTAACACAGGCTGTATACATATGTTGCCCTGTCCACACAGCATGCCTTGACTTAGCCTAGGTGTTTGACACCATCCCCTATGCTTGCATAATTATTAAGCTTAACGCATTGCCAAATAGATCTACAAATAGTAAGCTGGATATCAAACTATCTAAAACACTGGCCTGAACTCTGTGGTTTGAATGTGCTGCATCATAGAGTATGAAGGTGGCCACTGGTGTCAAAGAGCCTAATGCCAGTTACCTCTTTTGTTTGGCATTTAATTTTATGATCTCCATGCCCTGAACACAGACATCTAGCTAACCAAGTCTGAGGATGTCTGTAAACTGGTAGTCAATGTCGGGTCTCTTTATGATGCCCAAGGCCTTCAGCCAGAAGTCTTCTAAATACCTGGTGAACCGGAAGTGGGATCAGATAAAACACAGAGCAATATCATCATATTTAAGAAATCACCAGGAAAAAAAAACACAGATTGCTAACTAAGAAGGTTACTGCCCTAAAATCCTTAAGCCTCAAGCAAAGACCAAAAGCAATGTCTCATTTCAATATTGTCATATAGCTGGTACAAAATAATACAGCAGAGGCAACTAATCCATAATAATGTGATTGTTATTAAACATTAAAAAAACATTTCATATACGTTTCTTTCATGTGTATAAGTTTAAAAAAACTGTCTTTCCTACTAGTTCTGATACAGTCCACAGGTGATTTCAAACAGCATCCTTCTGACTGGAGTATTAAGAGAAAATGTCCAGGTTACTTCAGGTTCTTCAGGCTTGTATCTTGTTAGTTGCAGCATACTCTCCAGAGCCACTGTTCTAAGCACATTCTCAACCTGCATCAAGAGACTGACATTTGATGCCATGAACATGTCTGTGTGACAACCATTTTAAGTGGCAGAAACACTGTACATGCAAAGATACTTAGAATATACTTGTTCTTCTTCTTTCAGCTTTTCCCGGTTAGGGGTCGCCACAGTGGAACTCCGGTCCGCTAATGATTGGCAGTAGATTTTTATCGTGCCAAGGTGCCAGCTCGACGACCAACCTTCAACGAAGGCACACCCATTCACGCAGGTCTTTTGAATGCCAGTCCACCACGGGGAGAACATGCAGACTCCACACAGAAGGCGCTCCAGCCGAGAATCGAACGGGAAAACCTCTTGCTGTGAGGCAAGAACGCTACCACTGCACCACCGCGACTTCATACTTAGAATATACTACTTGGCAGATATTCACTATTTACAGAACACTTTATGCATAACAATGTATGTTAAGTTGTCAATCTCGCCTTCATTCTTGCTGGATGGGTTCGGAGCCGATCCTCGGCTCCGACTCGGCACTTGCTAAGCTCGAGAGCTAATTTTACCAGCTCGAGGAAACCCTATATCCCATGATGCAAGGCGGAGTTTACTCAGATCTCGTTTGCCGCTTCGCTAATGAGGTGCCTTCTTTTACCAGCTCTTGGTAAGTGAACTTTTCAGAGACTTTTAGTCTACCCCCCTTTAATTTTACTCACCTTAGCCCTATTCCCGTCAGTGTTCCCTTCTTTTTGACTAGATATTCCCTTGTCCCTAGTCAGGCCTTAGGCCTTCCCCTCCCTAAATTTTTCCTGTCAGGGATTGTTTGTGTGTGACTGTGTGTTTTCCCTGGTTAATGTAATTTAATTTAATTAATTTAAATTAATTTGTTGGATTGAGTGTTTTTTGTGTGTGATTGTGTTACTGTTGTTCATCGACATAGTTATGTCGAAGGACACTAAGGTCTCAGGCTTCAAGAAGTGTGACTCGTGCTGTCAGAAGATGTCTCTGACAGACAGTCACACTTCTTGTGTTTATTGCCTGGGACCTTCGCACCTGCAGGACTCTTGTGCTATCTGTCATGCTTTCAGCCCAAGAGTCCTGCAGGAACGAAAAAATAAACTCATATTAAGGGGTTTATTAAAGCCAGAGAGCTCCCCGACTAAGTCGGTGACGGGGAAGCCCTCGAAGCCTGTTAAGCCTACGGCTCAAGCTTCCAAGCCGTCGGCTTCAGGTCCTTCCTCACCAGGCTCGAGATCAGCTCCGGCCGGAGCCGATCTTTCCATGCCAATCTCAGTATCGGCTCCATCCGGCGCCGATACTACCAGATCCAGACACTCAGTGTCGGCTCTGGCTGGAGCCGACGTATCTTCGGCTCCAATGGCTCCATTAATCTCAAAGAAGAGATCTCGATCCCCTTCAGTGGAATCCATACATTCGGCTCCGAGATCACCTTTGCTCTCGGAGCGGAGCCATCGGAGCCAATCTTCTCGGTCATCCAGGCTATCTGATCACGACCTTGAGAGAGTGGTGAGTAGACTATTAAAGTCTCAGGCATTGGCCCAAATACTCCATAGCCCATCTCAACAGACGGTAGCTATATCACATCCACCGAGCATTCCTCCTCCGACTCTCTTACAGAGTTCGGAGCCGGAGCTCCTCGGAACCGGTACCGTTGTGACTTCGGAGCCGATACTACCCCTTTCGGCTCTGTCGTCCTCGGCTCCGATTTCCTCCTTGAGACCTTCATTGGAGGGATCCGGGCGTCTAGTCTCTCTCGTCGGCTCCGAGGGGGCGAGTGGCATCGGATCCTTGTCCGACCCCGTTCTCCCTCTCGGAGCTTTGGCGTTGGTGAGCTCGGCCCCGACATCTGCCTCGGAGCCTTCCCTCTCGGTGAGGCCTGGGGTTCCTATCTCTTCGGAGAGGGAACTTTCTGGTCTCTTTGACGGGGGAGCCTTTGAGGTGATGAGGAGTGTACTAGCCCCTGGGCTTAGTCAACGGACAGTTCCATCAGCTCCTCCCACTACAGTGCCTGCTGATGTCTCTTCCCACTCTCTTGCTCCCAGACCCAGAGATCCAACGCCTCAGGTTTCCCCATTGGGAATATCTTCCTCTTCCGAGGCTTCTCCTGATCCATCAGGGGAACCCCCGCGTAAGAGGACATGTAAGAGGAAACATTTAGAATCCCCTGAGACTACTACATCAGATACTGACTTGGATGAGTCAGAGGGATCCCCAAGGTCCTCCTCTGAGGATGTCTCATTTTCAGACATCCTGGAAATCCTGAAACAGAGGGGAGCTGGCCTTCCCTTAATCCCTCCGAGGACGAGTCAGTATACCTGGAGGCGTTTGGATCTCGACCCTCCACCTCCTGGGTGTCTCAGCCTTTCGACCCTCTCATGGAGGTAGTGGCTCGGAAGGCGTGGATGGCTCCAGATTCGGTGGAACCTATCCCTAGGAGACCTTCAAAATTTATTACTGCCCCACAAGACAGACAATATTTGACAAAGGGTGTCCCAGTTGATGCCATGGTGGTGGCTGCTGCCACCAAGAAGGAATTAGCTGATCCTTCAGTACCTGTCCATCCTCCTAATAAAGATTCTAGGACTATGGACAGGTACGGTAAGCGGATTTTTTCTTCAGCGACTTTTGCTATGAGATCGCTGAACTACTTATGCCACTTCACCCGCCTTCAAAGAGACATTCTTAAAGAGTTGGAAGAAGTTTTACATGATCCGTCAGCTGCTGGGTCTCAGGATAAGATTAGCTCACAGCTAGGAATCCTTAACTCCATTGCTAACTCCTCCATGCGGCTCATTTCTTATGCAGCAGATGGAGCGAGAAGGGCCGCAGGCACAGGAGTGGCTTTAAGGCGTCAGTCCTGGATGCGGCTTTGTAATTTTGCAGACCCCTTCAAGGCGTCTTTCACAAACTCCCCCTTTGATGGCTTGACCTTGTTTGGTCCTCAAATGAAAGACACTTTGACTAGATGCGAACAAGATGGCAAGACTCTTTCTGCCATAGGAATCCGTTTCTCCACCCCTTCTAGACCTTACCCCAAAGGACAGAAGGGAGGGAAAATGTGGTTCTGCAAATCTCAAGGAGTCACGCCTGATGCACGAAGTCAGTTTACCCCCAGAGGCAGAGGGGGCAACAATAATAGATGCCGCCCTAGGGGCAGAGGTGGTCCGCAGAATCAGGGTAGCAGAGAGCCTCTTTCTGACAAACCCTTCCAGCATCCCTGAGATGTTGCCTGATTGTCCACCTTCGGAGGCAGTCGGGGGAAAACTATCGCTGTACCCAATAGCCTGGCTTTCCCTTTCTCAAGACAAATGGGTACAGTCAATTATATCCGAGGGTTACAAAATTCCCTTTATTCACAACCCAATTCAACAAAAGGGAACCCTTCCAGACATTCCACCCGGTCTAAGGGAATTAGCAGTACTAGAAATATCAAAACTGCTAGTAAAAAGAGCCATCCAGCCAGGCCCAGCGGACCAAATAGGATCTGGAATCTACTCAAGGTTCTTTTTAGTTCCAAAAAAGACAGGAGACTGGAGACCAATATTAGATCTCAGCAAACTCAACAAGTTTGTAAAGAAATCAAGATTCCGGATGGTCACACTTCAGTCCATTCTGCCCTTTCTGGGCAAGGACAATTGGATGTGCTCGATAGATCTTCAGGATGCGTACTACCACATAAAAATTCACAGATGCTCCAGAAGATTTCTCCACTTCCCGCTGGGGACCAGTCACTTCCAATTCAGAGCCCTGCCCTTTGGACTCACTACAGCCCCCAGAGTGTTCACCAAATGCATGGCAGTGGTTACGGCTCACCTGAGATGTCAAGGATTCCAGGTGTTTCCATATCTAGATGACTGGCTCCTCACTGCCACCACCAGGCATCAGCTTCTCCAAGCCAGAAATTACACCATTCATACTTGCAGAGGGCTAGGAATTTCTATAAATTTCGAAAAATCTGCCTTGTCGCCTTGTCAATATATTACTTTTATAGGCGCAAGATTGGACACCGTACAACTTTCAGCAAGGTTGACAGACCAAAGGATCTTGGACATTCAAAGACACTTCCAAGTGATTCTATTCAGCAAAAAAATTCAGGCCAGATTTGCTCTGAAAGTACTGGGTCTTATGGCAGCTGCCATAACACTTCTTCCCCTCGCCCGCTTTTACATGCGGCTTTTACAATGAATGCTATTCACCCAATGGTCCTTTCAACAACTTCCCATGCGTCACGAGATCATAGTAACTCCAACTTGCAAAAGACATCTGACTTGGTGGATATCGTCCCCTCAAATCCATCAAGGCAGACCATTTGTTCCTCTTGCCCCGGTTGCCACGGTTACATCGGACGCCTCCCTGATCGGGTGGGGGCATTATCAGGGCAGAATGGTCCATGGCACTTGGCAACTTTTCGAGTACCATCTGCACATAAATGTTCTGGAGATGAGAGCAGTGCTTTTAATGTTGCAAGCCCTCAACGACTTTCTTCCCCTGGGAACTATTGCAGTCCAAACGGACAATATGTCCGTAGTGTGGTATATAAACAAACAGGGTGGAACCAAGTCCTATCCACTGTGTCGAGAGGCTCTCAGACTTTGGCAATGGGCAATCTCCTCTCACCGGTTTCTGATAGCAACGCACATCCCCGGGAAATCCAACATCATAGCGGACAGATTGAGCAGAGCTGTTCTCATGCCTCATGAGTGGTCTCTCAAACAGTCAGTGATACAAGAGATTTTTCAGAAGTGGGGTCTTCCTTGCTGCGACCTTTTCGCTACACCTCAAAACAGCAAATGCCCAGACTTCTTCTCTCTCTTCCCCCTTCCAGGCCATCCCCCCAGAGATGCTCTAACCCAAGATTGGCCCCGGAGACTTCTTTATGCATTTCCACCTTTTCCGCTGATACCTCAGCTAATTCAGAAAGCAACCGCTTTGAGAGCCAAGTTGATTCTCATTGCCCCTTATTGGCCTCGACAGATATGGTTTCCATTCCTACATCATTATCTCTTGGTACAGCCATGGCATCTGGACCCGGTTCCAGATCTTCTGACCCACCAGTCGGGTCAACTGCACCAATCCATACCCTCTCTCAACCTCACTGCTTGGTTGCTCCACTTCCATCCTTAGCCAGGCTTCCTATGATTTCTAATCCTGTATGGGATATCATAGTAGCTTCCCTAAAATCTTCTACCAGAAAGATTTACACTAGTAAATGGTGACGTTTCTCTTTCTGGGCAAAAGCTAGGAACATAGACCCCTATACTGCTCCAATTCATTCGGTATTGGACTTCCTAGCTGACATTTTCCATTCAGGATCCTCTTCTTCCACAGTGAAAGTTCAACTGGCAGCCATTTCAAATTTTCATATAGGCTTTTTGGACCACAACATTATGTCACATAAACTTTGCAAGGCATTCCTTCGAGGTATCTTTTATTGAAACCTCCGATTAGAGACCCCCCACCACAGTGGGATCTAAATTTAATTTTAACATCCTTGATTCTTCCCCCGTTCGAACCTGCAGCTGCCTGTTCTTTGAGGTTGCTTTCTTGGAAGACACTTTTTCTAGTTGCCATTACATCTGCCAGAAGAGTATCTGAGCTTCATGCTCTCTGTGTTCGCCCTCCCTATCTAATATTCCACAAAGACAGGGTATCCCTAAGAACTAATCCGTCTTTCTTACCAAAGGTGGCATCACAAACTAACCTAAATCAATCCATTGATCTTCCAGTATTTTTCCGAACTATTCTGATAGAGCTGAACAAAAGTTACATTATCTCGATGTTCACCGTCAGCTCAGATATTATTTGGATAAGACAAAAATTTTTAGGAAATCTGATCAACTATTTCTATCATATGCAGAGAACAGGAAAGGCCTTCCAGTTTCTAAGGTAACTTTATCTAGGTGGCTGTCTTCTGTGATCACTTACATTTATCAGCTCAGAGGCAAAGAGTTGGTTTCTAACCCAAAAGCCCATTCTACCAGAGCTCTAGTTACATCTACAGCCTTTCAAGCTAGACTTCCAATAGACACTATTTGTGCAGCAGCCACATGGGCCTCTCCTCATACCTTTGTTTCACATTACAAATTAGATTTGGTCTCCAGAGACAGAGCAAATTTTGGTTCCACCGTTCTCAAGATTCTGTTCCATTGAGCCACCCAGGATAGAGGTGCTAGGGACGCGGTCCCATCCAGCAAGAATGAAGGCGAGATTGACAACTTAACATTTAGAAGTTATGTACCTACCATAACGTTCCATGTTAGTTGTCTTCTCGCTTCTTTCTTAAGGCCCCGCCTCCATCCCCTAGCCTGGTCAGACCGGGAAGATTATACATCTTCTATTAAGAGGTTATTACCTTTTTCTAGCTGTTCAACTCCTAGTGTCACTAGATTATGTTGATCCTTTCTAGAGGGTTATGATGTTATTTAGTATCCTTATTTTCTTCTTCCTCTTAAGTTGGAAGAAAATACTGCTATTTCTTTAGCTGCCAAACAAGATCTGAGTAATCTCCGCCTTGCATCATGGGATATAGGGTTGCCTCGAGCTGGTAAAATTAGCTCTCAAGCTTAGCAAGTGCCGAGTTGGAGCCGAGGATCGGCTCCGAACCCATCCAGCAAGAAAGAAGGCGAGAGAAGACAACTAACATGGAACATTATGGTAGGTACATAACTTCTAATTTCATCATTTTGACATTTGACACTCACAGGGCAAGCACCACCATTACTGTAATTAGGACTGGGTGAAGTGGAGGCTAGCCCATACACAAGTTGTGAAGGGGAGCATGATCACCACTGTTAACAATCACCACTTGGGTGGGAGTGCATCTGTACAGAAATGAGGAAAGCTGTATTAATTTCGTTATATACAAGTATGATAAAATGTGCCTGATGTGTAAGGCACTTGTGTGTTGCAAAACTGTATCTAGTCATACAAATGGTGTTTTCTTTTAATGACAGTGTGCTTCACTAGCATAGACTGACAACATTAAATTAGGTTTAAGGGTAGAAACTTTAATCAGGCTTTTAGAGTAAAGAAACACTGTCAGGATGCTCAAACGCACTGTGGCAGCCAGAACTTGCTATGCTATAAGTGGTAGTTTCACCATGAGCATAGAACAAACAACCATTCTGGTGTCACATACACATTTGTGAAGTGTACTTAACCTGGCCTTTGTCGTATATTTATAACTGCTGTCTTTTGCAAAGAAATTAAGTCAGCAGTCAGCCAAGTTTCCACAAACTCAAAAGATAATAGGAGTTCTGCATGCTGAGTTATTAACCTTTCTTTTTGGTGCTGGAGGGTCTGTATCTTTTAAGAAATAAAGCATTTCTGAGTGATTCTTGCAGTTGATGTGCTGTTATCAGGCTGTAACCCATACCTCACAATATGCTGTTATTGTGCTTACATTGTCGTGAAAATAGGGTAACCATTTGAAATGTTGGGACCCATTAGAGTAAGTCCTGAAACACGGATACTGAATGGCTGAAAGATCAAACTTAGATATAATAAGTCTGAGATGCCATTTCTTGGAATATTGCCTTTTCTCTGAGGTATAGCGATCTCAGAGTTGGTATATATAAGTTTGGGGGGGGGGGTGTGGGGATTGCCTCCCTGCAAAAAGAAGTTTAAAGGAGAAGAGCAGTTTTTGAGATTCGTGCTTCTCCTTTGTTTTCGGTCTTTTTTTCCTGTTTGTTGGCACTCGTCATATTGAGTGCCGATATTTCAGTAGGGAGCTTGAAAATACATCTATAAACACCTGTAACATGATGTTCTATAACAATATAAAGCATCTATAAGTGAAAAACGTGTGCTGTGATGTAATTTATATAGACTTACCTTCAGCATTTTACAGAGTCTTATACGAAACACTGATCAATAAATTAGAACAACTAGATATTGATGTAATTTTGATAAGATGGATAGCATCATTCCTTACAGATAGGATATGGCAAGTATCATAATTGAAGAGGTGAAATTCCGGGCTACAGTCAGGGTGCCACACAGGACTCTGTCCTTGGCACACACCTTTTCTACAGTCCGTACTCAGATGACTTGAAAATTGGTAAACGTGGTACAGATAGGACATGCATGCAAAAGAACGTGATTAAATTGACCATTTGGACACAGAGGAATAATAAGCTGGTAAATCTATCAAAAACTAAGCATATGAAATTTGGGAGAGTGAAAGGTGAATATTTAATATAGCTGAGTATATGGGTAGATCCAGGTTTGAGCTTTTCTAATCATATCAACCAATTGGATAATGATAGTTGCACAGCTATAGATTGTATAAAAAGATTTATAAAGTTTAGGAAATCAGAAATGATGAAATCATTGTTTGTTAGTTACATTAGACCCAAACCTGAGTATGGAATAACAATATGTAAACCTTAAAAGAAAAAAGTATGAGTACAGTGGATAAAGTAGAAATATACCAAGGACATCTATGGATGTGAAAATTTAAGTTATTATGAAAGATTAAAATACCATGGCTCATATAGATGTTTGAGGAGACCTTATTCAAGTATATAGGTCATTTAGAGACAACTACCTCTGAAAATGTTTGGGGTTATCAAAAAGTATGAGAGAATCTTCAGACAACCTGTGTAAATGATTATATAGGAATGAAAAGTGTAATAATTGGTTCTCTGAAAGAGTAGCTGATGCATGGCATAGAATACCAAATTGCATCAAAGCAAGCACTAGTTTTGATATTTTTAGAACAACCTGGATACTTATTAGAGGAATAACTGATGTTAAGTTGTCAATCTCGCCTTCATTCTTGCTGGATGGGTTCGGAGCCGATCCTCGGCTCTGACTCGGCACTTGCTAAGCTCGAGAGCTAATTTTACCAGCTTGAGGCAACCCTATATCCCATGATGCAAGGCAGAGATTACTCAGATCTCGTTTGCCGCTTCGCTAACGAGGTGCCTTTTTACCAGCTCCAGGTAAGTGAACTTATATAGACTCTTGTCTACCCCCGTTTCTAATTTTTTTCACCTAGGTATTATTTTTTGTTAGTTGTCGATTCACGTTTACCCTATTCCTGTCAGTGTTCCCTCCTTTAAGTGGATTTTTCCCTTCCCCTTGTTAGGCCTTAGGCCTTCCCCTCCCTAAATTTTTCCTGTCAGGGAACTTTTTGTGTATGACTGTCTGTGTCCCTGTTAGTGTAAAATTAATTAATTTAATTTAATTTAATTTTGGACTGAGTGTGTTTGTGTGTCAGTGTGTTTAAGTTTTTCATCGACACAGTTATGTCGAAGGACACTAAGGTCTCAGATTTCAAGAAGTGTGACTCGTGTTGTCAGAAGATGTCTCTGACAGACAGTCACACTTCTTGTATTTATTGCCTGGGACCTTCTCACCTGCAGGACTCTTGTGCTATCTGTCATGCTTTCAGCCCAAGAGTCCTGCAGGAAAAAAAAAATAAGCTCATTTTAAGGGGCTTATTAAAACCCGAGAGCTCCCCGACTAAGTCGGCGCCGGGGAAGCCGTCGAAACCTGCTAAGCCTTCGGCTCAGGCTTCCAAGCCGTCGGCTTCAGGTTCGTCCTCTCCTGGTTCAAGATCGGCTCCGGCCGGAGCCGATCCTTCCATACCAGTGTCAGTATCGGCTCCATCCGGCGCCGATACTGTTAAGTCTAGGCACTCAGTGTCGGCTCCGGTTGGAGCCGACGTCTCTTCGGCTCCAATGGCTCCATTGATCTCAAAAAAGAGATCTCGATCCCCTTCTGTGGAATCAATTCATTCGGCTCCGAGATCACCTTTGCTCTCGGAGCGGAGCCATCGGAGCCGATCTTCTCGGTCATCCAGGCTATCTGATCACGACCTTGAGAGAGTGGTGAGTAGACTATTAAAGTCTCAGGCATTGGCCCAAATTCTCCATAGCCCATCTCAACAGACGGTAGCTATATCTCATCCACTGAACATTCCTCCTTCGACTCTCTTACAGAGCTCGGAGCCGGAGCTCCTCGGAACCGGTACCATTGTGGCTTCGGAGCCGATACAACCCCTTTCGACTCCGTCATCCTCGGCTCCGATTTCCTCCTTGAGACCTTCATTGGAGGGATCCGGGTGTCTGCTCTCTCTCGTCGGCTCCGAGGGGGCGAGTGGCATCGGACCCTTGTCCTACCCCGTTCTCCCGCTCGGAGCTTTGGCGTTGGTGAGCTCGGCCCCGACATCTGCCTCGGAGCCTTCCCTCTCGGTGAGGCCTGGGGTTCCTATCTCTTCGGAGCGAGAGCCTTCTGGTCTCTCTGATGGGGGAGCCTTTGAGGTGATGAGGAGTGTACTAGCCCCTGGGCTTAGTCAACGGACAGTTCCATCGGCTCCTCCCACTACAGTGCCTGCTGACGTCTCTTCTCACTCTCTTGCTCTCGGACCCAGAGATCCAACGCCTCAGGTTTCCCCATTGGGAATATCTTCCTCTTCCGAGGCTTCTCCTGATCCATCAGGAGAACCCCCCCGGAAGAGGACATGTAAGAGGAAACATTTAGACTCCCCTGAGTCTACTACATCAGATACTGACTTGGATGAGTCGGAGGGGTCCCCAAGGTCCTCCTCTGAGGATGTCTCATTTTCAGACATCCTTGAAATCCTTAAACAGAGGGGGAACTGGCCCTCCCTTAATCCCTCCGAGGACGAGTCAGTATACCTGGAGGCGTTCGGATCTCGACCCTCCACCTCCTGGGTGTCTCCGCCTTTTGACCCTCTCATGGAAGTAGTGGCTCGGAAGGCATGGATGGCTCCGGATTCGGTGGAACCTACCCCCAGGAGACATTCAAAATTTATTACAGCCCCAAAAGATAGGCAATACTTAACAAAAGGTGTCCCAGTTGATGCCATGGTGGTGGCTGCTGCCACCAAGAAGGAATTAGCTGATCCTTCAGTACCTGTTCATCCTCCTAATAAGGATTCTAGGACTATGGACAGGTACGGTAAGTGGATTTTTTCTTCAGCGACTTTTGCCATGAGATCGCTGAACTACCTATGCCACTTCACCCGCCTTCAAAGAGACGTTCTTAAAGAGTTGGGAGAAGTTTTACAGGATCCGTCAGCTGCTGGGTCTCAAGATACGATTACCTCACAGCTAGGAATCCTTAAGTCCATTGCTAACTCCTCCATGCGGCTCATTTCTTATGCAGCCGATGGAGCGAGTAGAGCCGCAGGCACAGGAGTGGCTTTAAGGCGTCAGTCCTGGATGCGGCTTTGTAATTTTGCAGACCCCTTCAAGGCGTCTTTCACAAACTCCCCTTTTGATGGCTCGAACTTGTTCGGTCCTCAAGTGAAAGACACTTTGACTAGATGCGAACAAGATGGCAAGACTCTTTCTGCCGTAGGAGTCCGTTTCTCCGCCCCTTCTAGACCTTACCCCAAAGGACAGAAGGGAGGAAAAATGTGGTTCCGCAAATCTCAAGGAGTCACGCCTGATGCACGAAGTCAGTTTACCCTCAGAGGCAGAGGGGGTAACAACAATAGACGCCACCCTAGGGGCAGAGGGGGTCCACAGAATCAGGGTAGCAGAGAGCCTCTTTCTGACAAACCCTTCCAGCATCCCTGAGATGTTGCCCGATTGTCCGCCTTCGGAGGCAGTCGGGGGAAAATTATCGCTGTACCCAATAGCCTGGCTTTCCCTTTCTCAAGACAAATGGGTACAGTCAATTATATCCGAGAGTTACAAAATTCCCTTTATTCAAACCCCAGTTCAACAAAAGGGAACCCTTCCAGACGTTCCACCTGGTCTAAGGGAACTAGCAGTACTAGAAATATCAAAACTGCTAGTAAAAAGAGCCATCCAGCCAGTCCTGGCAGACCAAATAGGATCCGGAATCTACTCAAGGTTCTTTTTAGTTCCAAAAAAGACAGGAGACTGGAGACCAATATTAGATCTGAGCAAACTCAACAAGTTTGTAAAGAAATCAAGATTCCGGATGGTCACGCTCCAGTCCATTCTGCCCTTTCTGGGCAAGGACAATTGGATGTGCTCAATAGATCTTCAGGATGCATACTACCACATAAAAATTCACAGACGCTCCAGAAGATTTCTCCGCTTCCGGCTGGGGACCAGTCACTTCCAATTCAGAGCCCTGCCCTTTGGACTCACTACAGCCCCCAGAGTGTTCACCAAATGCATGGCAGTGGTTACGGCTCACCTGAGACGTCAAGGATTCCAGGTGTTTCCATATCTAGACGACTGGCTCCTCACTGCCACCACCAGGCATCAGCTTCTCCAAGCCAGAAATTACACCATTCATACTTGCAGAGGGCTAGGAATTTCTATAAATTTTGAAAAATCTGCCTTGTCAATATATTACTTTTATAGGCGCAAAACTGGACACCGTACAACTTTCTGCAAGGTTGACAGACCAAAGGATCTTGGACATTCAGAGACACGTCCAAGTGATTCTATTCAGCAACAAAATTCAGTCCAGATTTGCTCTGAAAGTACTGGGTCTTATGGCGTTCGCCATAACACTTCTTCCTCTCGCCCGCTTTTACATGCGGCTTCTACAATGGATGCTATTCACCCAATGGTCCTTTCAACAACTTCCCATGCGTCACCAAATCATAGTAACTCCAACTTGCAAAAGGCATCTGACTTGGTGGATATCGTCCCCTCAAATCCATCAAGGCAGACCATTTGTTCCTCTTGCCCCAGTTGCCACGGTTACATCGGACGCCTCCCTGATCGGGTGGGGGGGGCATTATCAGGGCAGAATGGTCCATGGCACTTGGCAACCTTTCGAGTACCATCTGCACATAAATGTTCTGGAGATGAGAGCAGTGCTTTTAACATTGCAAGCCCTCAACGACTCTCTTCCTCAGGGAACAATTGCAGTTCAAACGGACAATATGTCAGTAGTGTGGTACATAAACAAACAGGGCGGAACCAAGTCCTATCCACTATGTCGAGAGGCTCTCAGACTTTGGCAATGGGCGATCTCCTCTCATCGGTTTCTGATAGCAACGCACATCCCCGGGAAATCCAACATCATAGCGGACAGATTGAGCAGAGCTATTCTCATGCCTCATGAGTGGTCTCTCAAACAGTCAGTGATAGAAGAGATTTTTCAGAAGTGGGGTCTTCCTTGCTGCGACCTTTTCGCTACACCTCAAAACAGCAAATGCCCAGACTTCTTCTCTCTCTTCCCCCTTCCAGGCCATCCCCCCAGAGATGCTCTAACCCAAGATTGGCCCCGGGGACTTCTTTACGCCTTTCCTCCTTTTCCGCTGATACCTCAGCTAATTCAGAAAGCAACAGCCTTGAGAGCCAAGTTGATTCTCATTGCCCTTTATTGGCCTCGACAGATATGGTTTCCGTTCCTACATCATTACCTCTTGGTACAGCCATGGCATCTGGACCCGGTTCCAGATCTTCTGACCCACCAGTCGGGTCAACTGCACCAATCCATACCCTCTCTCAACCTCACTGCTTGGTTGCTCCACTTCCATCCTTAGCCAGGCTTCCTATGATTTCTAATCCTGTACGGGATATCATAGTAGCTTCCCTAAAATCTTCTACAAGAAAGATCTACACTAGTAAATGGCGACATTTCTCTTTCTGGGCAAAAGCTAGGAACATAGACCCCTATACTGCTCCAATTCATTCGGTATTGGACTTCCTAGCTCACATTTTTAATTCAGGATCCTCTTCTTCCACAGTGAAAGTTCAAATGGCAGCCATTTCAAATTTTCACATAGGCTTTTTGGACCACAACATTATGTCACATAAACTTTGCAAGGCATTCCTTCGAGGTATCTTTTTATTGAAACCTCCAATTAGAGACCCCCCACCACAGTGGGATCTAAATTTAGTTTTAACATCCTTGATTCTTCCCCCGTTCGAACCTGCAGCTGCCTGTTCCTTGAAATTGCTTTCTTGGAAGACACTTTTTCTAGTTGCCATTTCATCTGCTAGGAGAGTATCTGAGCTTCATGCTCTCTGTGTTCGTCCTCCTATCTAATATTTCACAAAGATAGGGTATCCCTAAGAACTAATCCGTCTTTCTTACCAAAGGTGGCATCTCAGACTAACCTGAATCAGTCCATTGATCTTCCAGTATTTTTCCCGAATTATTCTGATAGAGCTGAACAAAAGTTACATTATCTCGATGTTCACCGTCAGCTGAGATATTATCTAGATAAGACAAAAATTTTTAGGAAGTCTGATCAACTTTTTCTATCTTATGCAGAGAACAGGAAAGGCCTTCCAGTTTCTAAGGTAACTTTATCTAGGTGGCTGTCTTCCTTGATCACTTACGTTTATCAGCTCAGGGGCAAAGAATTGGTTTCTATCCCAAAAGCCCATTCTACCAGAGCTCTAGCTACATCTACAGCTTTTCAAGCTAGACTTCCAATAGACACTATTTGTGCAGCAGCCACATGGGCCTCTCCTCATACCTTTGTCTCACATTACAAATTAGATTTGGTCTCCAGAGACAGAGCAAATTTTGGTTCCACCGTTCTCAAGAGTCTGTTCCAATGAGCCACCCAGGAAAGAGGTGCTAGGGACACGGTCCCATCCAGCAAGAATGAAGGCGAGATTGACAACTTAACATTTAGAAGTTGTGTACCTACCATAACGTTCCATGTTAGTTGTCTTCTCTGCTTCTTTCTTGCCCCCTCCTACCCTAGCCTGGTCAGACCGAGAAGATTATTCATCCTCTATTAAGAGGTTTTACCTTTTTCTACCTGTTCATCTCCTAGTTTCGCTAGGTTATGTGGATCCTTTCTACAGGTTTATGATGTTATTTAGTATTTTATTTCTTCCTCCTAAGTTGGAAGAAAATACTACTATTTCTTTAGCTACCAAACGAGATCTGAGTAATCTCCACCTTGCATCATGGGATATAGGGTTGCCTCGAGCTGGTAAAATTAGCTCTCGAGCTTAGCAAGTGCCGAGTCGGAGCCGAGGATCGGCTCCGAACCCATCCAGCAAGAAAGAAGGCGAGAGAAGACAACTAACATGGAACGTTATGGTAGGTACATAACTTCTAATTTTAGTATATTGGCAGGCTAGAAGGGCGTTATTGTCCGTGCCTGAAATATTTGTATGTATGTATGAATGTATGTACCTATGTTTGCATAAGTAAAAGGTGTAGAAATTTAGAAAATTAAAGTAGGCATAATGGTTAGAGTCTTAACCTTTTATGTAAAAAGGAGGAAAGAGTACCTTTTTATGAAGCTGCTTAGACAAATACCCCCCTCGTGTGTGAGCGTGCACACACACACACAGACACACACACACACACACACACACACACACACACACACACACACACACACACACACACACACACACACACAAACATGTATGTCATACACACATCCTGAAGAATATCTTCAACATGCAGCTTTGCTGCGTTTGATATTACTGTGCTGTACTGTGTGACTGGAATGACAAAACATTACTGAGGAATGCAAGGCTCAGTGATTTGGATCAAATCAGGTATTGCAACATAATATTTGTTTGGGACTTGTAGCAAACAGTACTGTCGTACCATAGCAACTTTTAATCAGATAGCATGTAAAACTAGATAAGTCTTGTGCAGTGCTGTTAAATGAGATAAATACTGACTATTACTAACCCACATATGTTTTAAAATTGCAACACCATAGCACATTTGGGAAGGCCGGTCCCAGCGGACCCATCTCTCCCACCTCATCTGGCCATGGCACTGGGCACCAGCACGTCTGGGGCCCACCCCGGGACCACCTTGTTTGCTGATCCTGCACCACCTTCAGGTGGAACTGCCTCAGGGGATGGGGCTCACCCCCCCCCCGGGAGCAAGCGCGGACAGGAAACTGTCACCCATCGTCAAGTCCAGGGTCTGGTGCATACTGAGCTCCACAGGGAGTTTGGAGATCAGCTACCCCAGCTTGAGGGCCGCATGGTGCATTTAGAGGGTCAGCCTGCCCCTCCTAGCCAGCCCCAGCACAGCCGCCTTCTGGGTCGTGAAGGTGCAGTGGTGACTGCCCATGGGTGGGGACCTCAGTCCCACTGTTTCCATTTGGGGGCTCATGGGCTTCTGACTTCCAAACACCCCTCCCCACCCAAGGTGCTTACCCCCCACATGTGTCATATACTGCCCCTGTATGCTGTCTTGTCTGTCATCCTACCCAACCTACCTCCTCAAATATACCTACTATCCTTCCCCAACATCCCACTCTCACCTTAAAAAAAGAAAAAAGGCCAGTCTGTTCCCAAAATCAAATCTCACCCCATACATAGCTGTCCATTTCACACACATGTCCACTGGACATGTAATCTGGTGTAATTGGATTCACAGCATATTATTGTTGTCCGCACCCCTCTCTCAGGGGTTTGAGTGTCCAAATCTACCTCCAAATTCAGTGTATATGCACAGCTGTTGCTGTAGAAGAAATGGGCACCTATGGACCTTCCCTACACCCATCCTGCACATCCCTATTTTCCCTACTGTCTTTCCCTCTTTGTGCCACTTTTTCACCAGTTTCCTGTCACCCCTTTTTCTTAATTAGTGCAGGGGTAAGTGGGAGTAAGCTCTTTTAAGCAGCAGTATATATATATTTATATACATCTGTGTATTGTGTTATATATATGATAATATATAGATCTCTCTCTCTCTCTCTCTCTCTATATATATATATATATATATATATATATACACACACACACACACACACACACATACATATATATATATATATATATATATATATATATATATATGTATGTATATTATATATGTGTATATATATGTGTGTGTGTGTATGTGTGTATATATCTATAAATATATATATATATATATATATATCTGTATATATGTAAAGATATATATATGTGGAGTCATACCTCAGCACCAATAGTCACAACCTCTTAGTGCAAGGGGATGTCATGTAAGTATTGCAGGTATAAATGTAGACTGTTTCTGCTGTAACAAGAGTTGTCTTAACAGAAATGTGTGTGAAGTTTATAGGTTCATAGGTAGATACTAGGCTATCGGCCCTGGGGCCTATACAAGCCCAGTCAAAAAGGTACTCTGGCTTTTGCCACCCAAGAAAATTATTTTCCTGTGCCACTGTCCAGCAGAGACACAGAAGTGATCCCCAGGGTGTATTTTCTATTTCCCACCCACTCATCAAGATTTTTCTTGAAGAGTGCTAATGAAGAACTTTGCTTGACATAGATGGGTAGCTTGTTCCAGAGTATAGGAAGTTTCTGGGACAGGAATCTATCCCTCCAGCGTGTCCTGTTTATTGTGGTGACAAGGTTTAGGCCCCTAGAGTGTGTAGCTTGGAGGGATTGGGATTTATTTAGGTGTATCATGTCCAACTGCTCTGGGTTTGACATAGATTTGTATGTTAGGCAGAGATCACTTCGGAGTAGGCAATATGCTACAGAGTAAAGCTGGAGTTTTTTGAGGCGGTCTGTGTAGGGCATTTGCTTGAGGCCAATAATCCTCTTTTTGAGGTACTTCTGTGGCCTTTCCAGCTGCTGCAGATGTCTTGTGAGGTACATTCCAAAAGTGGCATTGTACTGTATAATGGTTCTAATGAGTGACGAGTAGAGGGGGAACAATGACGTCTTTTTTCCTGGATGAGAACCCTTTTATGATGAGGTGCGCCACGTAGAAGGACTTCCTGACTACTGTGGTGATGTGAATATCAAAGGAGAGACTGCTGTCCACCTGGGTCCCAAGGTCTCTTATCACGCATTCGGTGTTAAGTAGATTGCTGCCTATGTGGTAGTTCATGGGTACAGAGTTTTTATGAAAGGGGATGACTGTACTTTTTGGCATTGAGCTTGAGGCCATGGCTCTGACACCAGGCATCTGTCTCAGTGAGGCCTTTCTGTAGGATGTCCACATCATTTGGGGACTTGACTATGGCTCCTAGTTTGCAGTCATCTGCGAACTTCATCAGCCAGAGGCCTTCTGTGTTAGTCTGTACTTCAGAGAAGTAGATACCAAACAGGAGAGGTCCCAGGACAGAACCCTGTGGCACTCCACTTGTCACTGCCTTGAGGTCAGATTTGGAGTCTGCAACTTTTACAGTGTGGGTTCTGATAGTTAGCCAGTTGGCAACCCATCTTGTGACATAGGGATTTATACCTAGTTTAGTGAGTTTGGCTATAATTCCAGAATGGGGGATGGTGTTGAAAGCCTTGGCGAGGTCAAGATCGACTGTGTGAACCAACTTACCCTCATCCACGGCTTGGTGCGGTAGTTCCCGGGGTCCGAAGTGGCTCCCCCTTTGTGGAGTGGGATAACCATCGCTGTGCACCATTCAGCAGGCACAAAGCCTGAGGTGAGGCTATGACTGAACATGGTACTTAGGTGGGATGCCAGTTTGTTCTGTAGTTCATGTAGAATGCAGCCTGGGATTTTGTCTGGTCCCATGGATGCTGTGTTCTTGGCTTTGGAGAGTGTGGTTTTTACCTGTGCAGCCGTGATTGCAGGAACTTTGCATTCTTCCGGTATAGAGATGGGCTCTTTAGGGGGTGAGAGGGGGGTAAAGTTAGCACTGAACCTATCTGCCAGAATGTTGGCAATATCAGTTGGGTCTGTATATTTAGTGCCATTGTGCTGTAACTCAGAGCAGATCTGAGTGTTGCATCTGATATTGACATGTATGCCATCAGTTACTGACAGACATCATAAGATCATCATAGTGCAGTACCATAGAAATCACAGTAATGATCCTGTGAAATACAGCAGAGATATGACCAGTAAATGTGGACAGTCTGACACACTCTGGTCAGTCCAGAGGTATACACAGAACCCCTTAGTGCAAGACGTGTGGACCAAGCCTGACAAAGTGGATGTTTACAGCCATCTAAATGGGGATATCACGAAAATACTGGAATAGATAAGCTCACACAGTTTATGCATTCACACACTCCTGTCTATCCTGACACATAATAACTGGAGGAGCAGAGGTCAAAAGCCCACATACTACCCACTAGTTAGTGACATACATCTGTACAGCATCCCACTGCTTTGTCAGAAATACACAACAGTTATGGTGGCCTGGCAACAGTATATCTGACAAATATCTGGACATAACATCACAGTGGATAAGTACACTGAGCTGCTAGGCATGTCACAAAGCACTGTGTGAACTACAGGAAGACTGCCACAACACTGGCCTACATTTCTTATGGGGGAATACATATTTACCTGCAAATATAGCAGGCTCTACAGGCATGTAACAGCATGGAGTAACAGACAACTGTGTGAAAGCGCATACCCACAACCAGTCTGAACACAGCCACAGTCACATATGGTAAGCGTGCTTAATATTACAGTATATGGACTGTGTGATTAGCACCATCCTCATATGTGCCACTCACACACTAACCCTACATATACTGGGCCAATACACAGTGTATTCCGATGCCTGGCTGTGGTATGGGACATGTGTCAGTTTGGCCCTACAAACATGTATGCCGATAGGGTACCATACACTGGAGCAGCATGCAACATCAGATAGAATAGGGCCAAGAACAATGATATCTACCACAGTCTGTGCACAGGCCAAGGTACATATTCACAATACACACTCTGTCGACAATCACCATAAGTACACAGACCTCACTACTGTACACACTACAACAGAATGCCCAGGTTTTGTCCTCAAGTATAAGCCCTACTATACATAATATGTCTAGCAGTCTGATATCTCACTGGCTTGTTATCAGGTATGATGTCAGTAAATAATGATGTACTGAACATATGCACCTCTTACTGCATGACATATGTACAAAGGTTGACAGAGTTGTGGCTGGATGCACAGACACACAGCCAATATTGACATGTTGCTGTGATAAACGCATACATTTACTGGTGTAATAGGGTTTGTTGTGACATATGTCTTCTGAAGGATATGAAGTCAGTAACTCACATGGCTGTCACCATGTACTGACTGCAATCCTCAGAGTATGCTACTGCATTTCTAAAGATAGGACATGTATGTGTAACACAATACATGTAAGACTCCAAACACTAGCCAGTCTGCAGATAGCCCTACAGGTGAGAGTTTCCTCAATCAAATAATACTGTCATGACAGATATTAAACCATAGACCAGCCATATCCACACAAACCCTGTTAAACCAACATTACTTCAAATGTAGAAGAGCAAGACTTACATTCTTTCCTAATATCTGGAACATCTCCCTTCTGTTTGTTGGCCTGTCTCCACAGTGTATGTTGTAAGAGGTATATCACACTACCCTCTGTGATGCTGTTTGCCAAACACCAACATGACATCTTGCTCACAGTGTATGAAAAGTGCCAACACCTACATGATGTTCCTAGTTATAGGAGTGTGTTTCCATGCAATTGGCTATGGGAATGATACCACAGCTGTTCCACATGAAATCAGCTAGTGGGGGACTGCAATTCATGCACAGGCCATCAGCTGATCATGAGCATAACTTACAAAACACAAGCTGCTGCCTAAGCAAAGCAGGTGTAATTTTCCACATCCACCAGAGAGGGAGTGAGAGAGACAGACAGAGACAAAATAAGAAAGGAAGGTGGTAGGAGAGTAAGAACTAAGCATGTTTGTGTCACACACTTACCAGTACAGGGTTTCAACCCCCTGCCTATGTAGTGCTATTACATTTTTTTGCAGTTATTAAATGTGCCACAGAGCTTACATGTTGGAGAGCTGTCCAAAGGTATCTTTGAAAGTGAGTGACGTCAGCAACAGTGATAAAGGAGGGATAAGGTAAGTGTAGTACATGTGCCTGTCCACAAAAACAGGTGTCAAGGAAGACACAACCACACTCTCTCAGAGACTCACATACATTATCACAGTTGGCAGGGTCAAGAAGAGAATTCCTTACTAACTAGTTTGCTACACTACAGTATTACGGAGGTATCACATGCACCACAGAGGTTATCAGGCTGATATATGGGCAAAGGGTATGTCAAGGTGACTGACATCAGAAGGCATTCTATAGTAAGGCAATGGGAGGTGTAGTGAGTGTGAATGGCTTCCAAATTATTAATTTCCACACACCCACACACACACACACACACACACACACACACACACACACACACACACACACACACACAGATTTGCCAGTACTGACATGCATGGGTTCATTGCTTCAGAGGTGTGTAGTAGTTGACTGTGCCAGAAGGCTGCACAAGGCTAGGCAAATGGTATACCTTGGCATCAGGCCACATGACAATGGTCTGCAGTGTGGCTCAGGGGTGTAGTCCCTGGATTGGCCCCCACAGGTGGGTATTGTATTCATCACCCACTCATCTGGGTTACTATTGTGGGTGGCCAGTGCTGTGCAATGCTTGCCATGTATGTGTTCTATATTCCATAACATGGACAGTGTCTGGGTTGTGCACATGTCCCACATGCATGTTTTGTGACATGTGGAAGTGTACCTGGAGTGTCTGGGGAATGTTGTGTGGATAGATTGTTATCATCTGATCTGGCATTCCTGACCTCATGTGGTGAGAACTAGCTATGGAACTGAGGTTGATCCTGCACCTACATTGACAGCATGATACAGGTATTCACTGGTGTTAGTGGCATCTGTCCATACTGGGCAGGTGTATAAGGCATGATATTTCCTTTGTGAGTTAAATTTGCTGACTCTACAGTTGTTGCAGGTGTCCAGTAAGGAACATAGCAAAAAAACACTGTAAGCAATTATTTGCCTATTGTAGGGATGGAACAGGGCGCCATGGCCTGTGTAGTCCACTGCAATCACACTGTGATTACTATCTGTGGGCAATATGCAGGGAACTGCCAACATAGTGGTTGTTGCCTAGCCAAGTGTGTTTGTGTATGAGACATGGGTGGAGAGTGTTCTCTGGGTAATACAATGATTGCCTATATTGTTCCCCAATCCATAATGTCACATGTAGGAGTATGGATTGTCTACACCAGCATCTTTGCTGTTTGACATCTGTTGTCCTTGTATGGTGGACATTGTGACAAATAGTAGGTCCTCAATATAAGAAATTTGCAAAACCCGCCCCACAGTGAGTCCTGTTATTACACAATCACAGCTACCTCCACACAGGATACTGATGACAAACACGCACACACACACACACACACACACACACACACACACACACACACACACACACACACACACACACACACACACTTGACAGTACTGAGATTCAACCCCCTACCTAGCTATGTATTGCTACTACAGTGTACTGCACGCCATGGAGCTTATAAGGCTAACTCTTCCCCACAGGTGTATTTCAAGGTGAATGACATCAGTAGGCTTGCCATAGTAGGGCAATGGAAAGTGCAGTGACTGTGACTGGCCTCAAAAGCATTGATCCCTACACACACACACACACACACACACACACACACACACACACACACACACACACACACACACACGCACACACACCGCTCAAACTCTTAGAGCAAACAGTCTGGACAAAGCCTAAAATGGCTATGTTCAGGCTACAGATCACCCACCATGTCCTAGGGGCCCCATTCCGCATTTCTGGAAACACTGGGAAACATAAATGCCCTACCAAACACCCTAATATTGGGTGATTTCAATTACCCAAATATTAACTGGGTGAACTACTCAAGTACTAACTCCCTTGACCAACATTTCCTAGAATTTATAAACTCAAATGCCCTGGTTCAAGTGGTCAACACTCCCGCCAGAGGTGACAACATATTGGACCTGGTCATCACCAACATGAGCGACCGGTGTTCCACACCGGAGGTAAACCCCTCGCTGGTTAGATCTGACCATAAACAAATCACTTTGGATATCCACATTCCGCCCCCACCCTGGACAAGGAAACCACTGTGAAAAATTTTTCAAAAGCAAACTTCATGTTACTTAAGACTGAGGTGGAAATTTTCAAAGCTCCCATGCTGAAGAATAATACTGTCCAAGATGCAAAATCCTTTACTAATGCATTCTATGGGCACCTACAAGAATGCAAGGATCATGCCACCCCAAGCAAAACCAAGACTCACTCCTCCAAGAAAAGGAAACCAGTCTGATGGACTCCTGCCATAAACACGCTATACAACAGAAGGAGGAAACTAGTACAGAAAAGAGTAAAATCCCAAGAAGGGAAGACATCCCTGATCAGTATCAGCAAGAAACTACGATCCCTCATAAAATCATCCAAGGTGAGCTTTGAAAGAAAAATTGCCAAGGACTCCAAAGATAACCACAAGACATTCTTTAGCTATGTCAAGAATCTAAGTGGCAATGCTCAGATCTGCTCGGAGTTTATGCAGAATGGCACAAAATACACTGAACCGACTGATATCACCAACATCCTGGCAGACAGGTTCAGCGCAAACTTCACCCCCCCCCTCTCACCCTCAAAAGGGCCCATAACCATACCAGAAGAATGTAGAGTCCCTGAAATCACAGACACTCAGGTTAAGACAGCCCTCTCCAAAGCCAAAAACACAGCATCAATGGGACCAGATGGTGTCCCAGGCTGCGTCCTACATGAGCTCAAAGATGAACTAACCCCTCACCTAAACACACTGTTCAAACTCAGCCTCTCCACAGTCTACGTACCCATAGAGTGGTGCACAGCAATGGTTATTCTGCTCCACAAAGGTGGAGCCACAACAGACCCCGGGAACTATCACCCTATAAGCCTGATTAGCTTGGTCCGCAAGGCTATGGAGCACATCATCATGGAACTCATTAACTGAGACATCGGGAACCTCCAAACACTGGACCCTACCCAGTTCAGCTATGTTAAGTGCAGATCATGCCTCCTAAACCTGGTGGACTTCTTTGAGACAGTTACCAAGGCTATAGATGAGGGAAAGGTGGTAAACACAGCCTACCTAGACCTTGCTAAGGCCTTCGACACCATTCCCCATTCTGGTATTATAGACAAGCTCACCAGCCTGAACATAAACCCCTACATCACAAGATGGGTTGCCAACTGGCTCACGGACAGAACCTACATGGTGAGAGTTGCGGGAGCTACGTCCGACGCTAAACCGGTTACAAGTGGCATTCCCCAGGGCTCAGTCCTAGGACCCCTCCTATTTGGCATATACTTCTCAGAAGTACAGGCAAGCACAGGAGGACTATGGCTGACCAAGTTCGCAGACGACTGCAAACTAGGGGCTATAATTGTCTCTCCAGCTGACACAGACATCCTCCAAAAGGGTCTCACTGAGATGGATACCTGGTGTCAAGATCATGGCCTCAAGCTAAATGCCAAAAAGTGCATAGTCATTTCCTTTGGAAAAAAACAAAGTACCCACAAACTACCACACAAGTGATAGTCCCCTAAATACGGAAGATGTAATAAGAGATCTGGGGACCCAAGTAGATAGTAATCTCACCTTTGATAATCACATTGCCAAAGTGGTTAGAAAATCCTTCTACATGGCCCACCTAATCACAAAAGGGTTCACATCCAGATCAAAAGAGGTCATTGTGCCCCTCTACTCATCACTCATCAGGCCCATCATAGAGTACAATGCCTCATTTGGGATGTACCTTACAAGACACCTGCAACAGCTGGAAAGACCACAGAAGTACCTCACCAAGAGGATCACTGGCCTCAAACAGATGCTGTATGCAGCTCGACTGAAGAAACTCCAGCTGTACTCGGTTGCATACCGCCTACTCAGAGGTGATCTCTGCCTGACATACAACGCCATGTCCAACCCAGAATTGATGGACATGCTCCACCTAAAGAAAACCTTATCCCCTCGAACCACATGCTCTAGGGATCTAAACCTCAGCACAACAATACATAGGATGTGCTGGAGGGATAGATTCATGTCCCAGAGATTTCCCATGCTTTGGAACAAGATTCCAATCTACATTAGGCAGAGCTCCTTGCCAACACTCTTCAAAAGAAACCTTGACGAATGGATGGGGAAACAGAAAGTTTACCCCAGGGATCACTTCAGTGACTGTGCAGGACAAAGGCACAGGGAACTATTCTAAGGGGGTGGTGAAAGCCAACACATTCTGGCTAGGCTTATAAATGCCTTCGGGCAGATAGCCTAGTACCTACCTGTGAACCTATAATGATGGGGGGACAAATAGGGACAGATTTTAAATATTGCTCTTACAAAAATAGAAAGTTGATAGAATAATAGGTTTTGCATTAGCATGAATTTTCTGAAGGATGTGGAGTCTTAAACTCAAAAGTTTGGCATTATTTAATGACTTCAATTCTCAGCTATTTGCCAGAAAAGTACAGATTTTAGGAGGAACACACCAAAAATATGAGGCATAAATCTGGACATTCTGTGAAAATCTGTACAGTTGAGAGGTATCACACACACACACACACACACACACACACACACACACACACACACACACAGAGTCTCACAGTTGCCATGTCTGGGATTAGAACTCCTACCTAACTAGTACATCACACTATAGCATTACGCAGTTATAGCACATGCCACAGAGCTTATAGGGCTAGTCTTTCCCAAAGGTGTGGTGTATTTCAAGGTGAATGACATCAGCAGGCTTGCCAGAGTAGGGCAATGGACAGTGTAGTGACTGTGACTGGCCTCAAAAGCATTGATCCCTACACACACACACACATGCACACGCACACACACACACACACACACACACACACACACACACACACACACACACACACACACACACAGTCTCACAGTTGTCATGTCTGGGATTAGAACTCCTACCTAACTAGTATATCACACTATAGCATTATGCAGTTATAGCATGAGCCACAGAGCTTATAGGGCTAGCCCTTCTCCAAAGGTGTATTTCAAGGTGAATGACATCAACAGGCTTGCCAGTGTAGGGCAATGGGGAGTGCAGTGTGTGTGAATATGCCATAAACCATTTGTCTGGAAGCACACACACAACACTCAGTCACACACAGGTTTACATTTGGCAGGAACGTGTATACAACTGCTAGACAAATAATGACTTGTACAGTCATATTACACATTTATCACAAGCACCACAGACACTATAGTGCAGAGGGCTACCAGAGGCAAATGTGTACAGTGATAGACATTTGCACATCATGTGGTATTGGCCATTTGGATGTTTGCTGTGTGGGTCAGGCCTCATGATGGGAAGCTCTTTGTCACTCTCTGTCACTCTCTTCCACACATCTATGTATGTATATGTTTGACCTATTATAGTGCGTTGTCCTTGCATATATGTATGTATTCCTATCCGATGTGTGTGTGCAAAGCATGATTGGTGTGCAATGTGGAGTGTGTGCACAAACATCTGTGACTGACAGATATGTATAGTCCACTGTTGTTGCCAGACGTTGGCTTCATTTCTGTAAGTGTGGGAGCATGCCCAGTATGACCTTCTGTATTGAATGTGTGAATCTATTACAGGTAGGTTGTACTCCAGTGCAAGCATTTGTGTTCTACACCTACAACTAGCAACCTGTTTCTGCAGGATATCTGTAGACCAGTTGACAATATGGGTTCACAATGGGCAAAGGATAGTGGGATACTGTAACTGATTGTGTCAGTCCAGCTTCTGTTGCTTGGTTTTGGTGTTAGCAGAGATATTCAGACATATGTACTGTTTTACCCTGTGATGTTTTATGTCATCAACTACTGACAGGTGTACATATTTGCTTGCAATAATTTCCTGGGGAATACAAGATGAATGAAGCTGTGTGCAGTATTGTGGTCTGCAGCCTACATATTCTTGCACAATCATGCCATTCTGGAGGGGGAGCTGCAGACACTTGCTGATGGGTCTGTGTAAATGGTTCAGCACCTTGATACTGTGGTGGCTGAGGATCCCATGCTTGTACATCTATTGATGTGACTGTATGGCCATATCCTGCTGTGGCCATACCTCACAGCTGAGATTCACACAGGTTAACCAGAGGCAGGGCTCATATTTCTCATTACCCCTTCACATTGTGGTTTACGAGCAGGTTTGTAGCCACCCATTCCTGTGTTTGCAGGCAGGAATAGTATGTGCACACATCTGAGTTTCAGACTTCACACACTCCATGGCGTCCATGCTTCTACCTCCCCTCTGTTATTCTATCCTCTTCTGCACATTATGCAAATGATATCTGATAAGTATCCCTATAGTTATCACTTCATCCCAGCTGTATTTAGGGGTTGGTCCACAGTTCATGCAGTAGGACATGGTGGACATGCTACTGGGACTTGTTGACATGGCCTTGCATTTGTGTTCTGTGGACTGTGTTATGTTGTTATTTGGGAGTCCATGAGATAATATACATTAACAGTACACGCTGGTTTACTAAGTCCATTGAACATGTGGGAGAAGCAGACATATGTAGGTTTTGTGGAAATGAATTGGAAACAGTCGCACACCTTATTGCTGGTTGCGACTCTCTAATGGCAGAGTGACTGTATACTGAAAGGCATAATAATGTGGCGAGATTGTTACAATGGAGATTGTGCAAGCACTATGCTATTGAAGTGGCTGAAAAACACTGGAAACATGAGCCACAGAGAATCATAGAAAGCGATGAAGTTTACATCACTTGGGATCACCCAATACCAACAGTCCAAAAGATAGATGCTAGAAATCCGGATATAGTGGTCCAAGAAAAGAAGACAAAAGTAGCATTGATCATTGAAATCACCACACCTAGTGACTACAGTGTCTTGCGTACAGAGAGACACAAAGTCATAAAATACCTCAATCTGCAGGCAGAAATGAGAGCCATGTGGAGGAAAGATACCCAGACAGTTCCAGTAGTAGTAGGAGCAACTGGTCTTATAATCGTATTTAGATATGTTACCAATTCATGTAACACCGTACAAATTGCAGAAGGAGACATTACTGGGCATATTGTGGGTGCTGCGAAGAGCAATTTTGGCTAATATCAAAGAGTGAAACAATACTAATTTCATGAACTTTAATCGTACTTTGACTTAGGAATGGGGTCCATTCCTGTCATGGTATTAGAAACCCAAAAGACTTGAAGAAATTAAAAACGGCAGTATGGGTGAGACACAGGCCTTTGACAGAGGACTGTAGGGCATTTGGTAGTGATGCAGGCCATCTGTAGCAGCCCAGTGCATTGTGTCATTCCTAGAGTCCCAGGCTGCAAGCCACTGTATTCCCCTATGGTGACAGGGTAGGTGTGCAAGGTGTTAATGTCAATAGTTTCTGTCCTTATTGATCCATTGGTGTGGATGCTGGCAGGGTGCTACTTACAGCTAGGGACACACCTACATGGGACACCTCTTCAGCATGCTGCATTCTGTGGCTATTCCCATATAGAGGTGGTGGTCATATTGTACTCATTCCCAACAGCAGGGATATGACCTGTGAAGTACCTGTGGCTGATGGTGGGGTGAGCTGGGTGCATGTGTGCTATGGAAGCTACTTGCAGCTGACTCACAGATATACATGGGGAATTCTACTTATGCTAGGTTGTGCAGGGACATCAGCAGTTTCTCAGTACTTCAAACCTGTGCCTTTTGTGGTCTGCCAGTGTTTGGCCAGACTACATCAGTATTCCATACTACACAGCCAACTAATGTGCTGCTAACCGTTATGTACAGTTCCAAAGGTGTGTCCATTTGACAGTAAAATTTTATACACTCTCTGTCTAGGGTACTTCCACCTGTGTACTGTTCGTATGTCTGGGCCCACATTCATGCCATGTCCATCTTTCAGATGGTGACAGATATTACAGCCGAACAATTAGTATGGATTATTACTGGATTGTGTCTTACTGGGATGCATTCTGTTTGGTACTGCAGTTGTGAGAACTTGGCCCTGTCATCAGCAGTACTGGCCAGTAGCTACCAGGACCCAACCCTCCATGCCTACATGCTGACCACTTTCACACAATATACAACACACAACAACCTAACACACAGAGCCCTGCATATTGTACACGTGCAACAATCTATCCTGCTACTTTGGCCAGCTCAGGTGATCTGTGCTCCACTGTTATTATACCTACACATACATGTTGCTACATTTCTACATAGGATTTTGGGGGGGGGGGGGCACACCTGACAACTGTAAACATTTGCTATGACTGTACTGGTATTTCAGGTACTCCTTTGGCTTCCATTTCATTCTGTATTCTGACCTATCATGCAGATTAGAGGCATATCAGTGTACTACAGTTCTTAGGTTTTATTGACCTACATTTCAGTTTCGACTTCTTACCCTACAGAACTATCCCACTGCCTGGCCTGTTGTAGTCTGTCTGTGTAGTTCTGGAGCGGGGCTGTTCTCCATAGCCATCAATCAGAGGCCTTAGCATAGCCTTTCTTTGTGTTTTTTTACACCTGTCTTGCTGGCTGAGACCATTGTTAGGTATGTGAGCCTTACTGACATGCATGTGTTTGTCCTATGGGCAGACATTTGGCCCACCACGTCCAGCAGTGGGTTTTGTCACCTTGTCTAGTACTGCCTACTATGTTGACACCAGTATTTGTTAAGAATTTCATGCTGCCGATATAGGTGTCTACTATCTGCTGCCATCCCATTCAGCCACCTGATTCCCTTACATGCTCACATCCATACCATAGATACAGGTAGCAGAACATACTACTACATTCAGCAATTGATAGTGAGAGTGACTTACCTTGTGACTGTGCTAGTACTGATGATGGTGCTGGAGGGCTGACTATGTCAGATGCACATAGTACACTCCCTATACATGGTTAAGCACAGGTAGTGTCATGTTTGGCATCCCTTTTACTGTATGTGTAAGTCAGAAAGAGATGTCATTCCCTGGGTTCCTACCATGTCAGTGTATGTGCTACAATCTATCCGTTGCCTCTTTGCCAAGGCCTGGGCATACTGGGCACGCCTCCTTCTGCCTACAGGGGCAAGCTCAGGTTGTTCCTCCTCTGAGTCACTCTGTGCCTGTGCTGGCCTTGGGAATGGTGGGGGGGCTGTGTGGCCCTGCCCCATGCTGTTCCTGCTGCAGCTGTTTCTGCAGGATCATATTGTGTAGCATGGTACATGTTGCTGGTGAGTACTGCAAGGCTCCACCGGATATGTCCAAGGATCGGAACCATGACTTGAGCATCCTAAACACATACTCTTTTATGATTCTGGTCTGTGCGTGTACCTCATTATGGAGTTCTTGTTTGGGTGTGTGTGCATTTCTGATGGGTGTCATCAGCTACGGCTCCAGTGCATAACCAGCATCCCCCACTAGGTGGCCATATGGGGTGTCTCCACTGGCAAATCTCTGGTCTAGCTGCGTCATATGCCAGATGTGGGAGTCGTGATAGCTTCCAGGGTTGCCAGCACACACATTCATTATAATGCCCTGGGCATCTCACACGACCTAGCAATTGATGGAGGGGAAGCCCTTGCAGTTTATGTAGACTCTACCCCGCTCGCCGGGTGGTGCTTTGATGTGTATGTGCATGTAGTCTATAGCACCCACTACCTAGGGTATTCTGCTGTTTGGTGGATGAAATGCATATTGCTGGTAAACGCCTCACGGATGTTGAGGAAATATATGTGCTCACCGGCATGTGTTGACATAGTATCCAGGAACTGGTGGAGTATCCTGGATGCTGATGCCTGTGAGATCCCCATGATATCCCCAGTTGGCCTTTGGAAGGTACCTGTGGCTAGTATTCTTATGCCTACACATACCTTGGTATCCACTGGGATGGGTTCCCCTCTGTTGGCTCTGTGTGTGATGCGTAGACGGCACAGCTCAACAATTTGCTGTAGGAGGTCCCTGTCCACCCTATAGTGCTCCACTATCTCCAGCTGATGTACTCCCTGGTAGGTTACCCTGAGTCTGTACACTCTTCTCCTTCTCCTTCTCCTCACTGTGGAGTGGTCATCAGCATTGTCATCCTCACCACCCTCAACCTCTTCCACGTGTTGATTGATGAGAGCAAAAGCAGCCCCTATCATTTTGTTGCTTTCGTTAGGTAAAATTTTCCCAATTGTGTACACCGGTGGTGTAGAGTTTGTGGGAAAAAAACAGAGGGAAAGGTGTTTGCATAGTTTTTAGTAGTGTGCTGGGCTGGGCTGCTGCCTGTGTAATTGGCTGATTCTGATACATTTCACCTGCCAGCTATGCTAGTTCTCCTTGATACCTTCCTACTGCTGTTTTTCCTTCCCATTGCCTTCCCGTTTAAGCCCAGAGGTGCGCCACGCAATTCTAGTGCTCAGATGTGAACGGAACTGCTATTTCTTGGTTTAATTATTTATTTATTTTTTTTAAATCCAATGTGTGGCACGCACACCCGTTTAGGCAATGTAAAGACTGCTAGGCAGTTTCAGACACATCCCGTTCCTTAGCTCTGCTAAGCTAAGGGCAAACCCGAGCTACAGAGCTCCAATAAGCTTACAATATGCCTGACACACCCCTCTATGATGTCAGCTAACTCTTAGGCTTGCACCATGGTTTTCCTGCATCTACATGGTTGGGTGCTGGCTAGCAATGAGGGGAAATCTGTGATTCAGTATACCATTACCCTCATTTGCATAGAACTGACTGCTAATGGCTTGTTACTAGTTAAAAAGCTTTTTTCAAGGTTTTAGTTTTATTTTTGGGCCGATCCAATTTGCCCACCGCTGCCCTATGCTTAAACGGCCGAAATCTGCCAAAAAAAAAAAGTTATTTTTTTGTTATTTTGAAACTGCTTTCCATGCCAATGGCCATATGTTTGGCCATTGGCATGCCTTCCACATTATATACACACTTTATTTGGGGCTATCATGGCTCCGTTTTGTAGTTTGCAGAAATGTACTCGGTTACTAGCTGAATACATTTCTGCAGGTTACACTACTCCTACACAGATGGCTGCCTGCTTCCTGGATCGCTAATTCACCTCATTTGGATGTTTTTCACCTGCAAATGGGGTAATTAGCATACAGGAGCTGTGTCCGTGCAGGAATAGTGCAGGAGCGCACGGGCCGGGAGCTTGTTCCTAGATCTTTCAGCGGTCATATTGCCTCCAGCAGTTCTTGCACTATTGCTGCACGCTGTGCAGAGCTTGCTGAATCCCGGGGTATATGTGTATATGTATGTGTGTGTGTGAAAGCATAAGAGACAGTGTATGAGTGAGAGAGAGGATGGGCTTTCTGCATAATTATTCTGTTTTATTTACTTATTTATTTTTTTGAGTACTATATTATTTTTTATATTTTTTGATGTAAAATGCTTCCTCCAATACCATTAACATTTACTACAGAAAGTTTGGGGCATTAGGCAGAGGATCTATTTTATATCGAAAATATATAAAGAAAATACAGTATTTAAAAAATAAGTAAGTAAAAGACAACAATTTTAGAGAGACCCCATTCTCTAAGTGCAACAGTGCCCTCCAGGGTGTGTGTTAATGTGTAATTAACACCTTTCCACGGGTGTAGAGGCCCTCTGCCTATGGCATTGGTATGCCTACTACTTAGGCATAACAAAAGAATAAAAATTAACCAGTCTGGATAGAAAGAGCAGTAAAACACATTTAAAAAACTTTCTGCGAGACTTTTAAATTTTCATTGAACAGTGACAAATGATAATTAAACTTGACTGACTGAAAGAAAGCAAGGTATGTCTGAAAACATGACACTTGCTATAATATTTTAAAGCCAAACACTGAATTGTGGGATACCTAGAGGTAGCCTAAAAAATCAAAATCACATCAAGATGCTGGACCCCCATGTAGGCAGACTCTGGAATTGCATATAATAATACAAAAGGTATGTTTAGTCCTAGAGTGGTGTTAAAATGTAGGAAACATCAAAACATGATGAAATAAATATGTTTTCTTCCCTGCCATAATCCCCTGGGCCATCTACTCATATCTCATTTGCCACTTTTACATTCTTTTTTGTCACTTTCCTAAATAATTTGGTCTCTCTCAATCTTTTTTGTTGCCTTATAATTGCCTTATAGTTACTTATTGGAGATTCTTGACTGAAAATCATTTTTGCAGACGATATTTCAATATTTCTGACTTTTACCCTTAATCTCCCACATCATTGAGGTGATAAATTAATCTATATTAATAGGCTTCCCTACTGTACAGTTCTTATACAAGTCATTACTGCTTGTGTTTGGCTAGTGTTTTCTAGCACTGAAATGTGTTTCTAGCTGTATAAGACATTAGTTATACATCAACACACACCCTCTCTGGCATTATTGTTTACTTAGTTACCTATTCTGTTTTTATTGTTTTATTTATTTATTTTTGTATGTACCAGCTCAATTTTGCATTGTGGATAAGCAACATAAAGCCAAAAAGATCTTCAGAAGTGTGTCAATTGTGGCCAGAAAATCCTTTCTCAGGACACCCATGCTGGGTGAGGAAAGTAATTTTTTTTTCTGTGAGCAATAGTGCTGCTTTCTGTTTTATCTGCCCCATTTTGTTTTCTGTTTTAAGAAATCTGCTTGGCCTGGTGTTTTTGTTCTATGTGAGAGATAGAAACTTATCTAGGCTGCACATTTCACATCTGTTTTCATCGGTTAAAATGTTTCTTGAGTGATACTTAAATACACAGTGAATTTCTGAGTCTTTGTCTTTTTCTGAAAAGATTTCAAGCCTGCACAAACTAAAAGCACTGCTGGTGATTCTCTACTAGTTTTTCCCACCTTCCCTGCAATTCATTCATCTGCTTTTTAAACCTGGTGATTTTAAGCAGTCCACCCCTACTGTAAATTGAGCTTAATAAGCTCCTTCCTTTCTTCACTGCTGTTGATATCTTGAATTATTTATTTGCCTTTCCTTGTGCTTATATTGAAAAAGTGCATTTTGCCTGTCATTGTCTGTTCTACTGTTTTATTTGGTCTGATTCATTATCTAGCTAGCTGTTAGATAAAGCAGTGCATTTTTACACTCTAGCAAGCACTTGTTTTTACATCAAGAGGTCAGTGGATTTTCCATCTAGTGCACTGGGAGGTAGCCTTGTATGTTTTGGTTGGGGAAACACTTGAGATTTCTGTATGTAGTTTTATTGGCTGGAGGGCCTATTAACCAGCTTATCTTATTTTTAGTGCCTTATAAATTCTGTACAGTTGCGTGGCTGTTGGCTCATTTATACAAAGCAAAGTAATTTTATTGAATAATCATACTTTTATAAGTTGTTTAAAGTACACTGCTGTATCCTGTATCTTTAAGTTTGTTTATGGTAGCATTTTGTATCTTTTAAGTTTGTTTGTGGTGGCATTTTGCTTCAGACAGTCCTTTACTGTGCTTTTACATTAAGATGACTGGGATTATTCATTTAGTGGCAGTAGGTGTTTACCTGGTCTGTCTGAGCTGGGAAGTACACATTAAGATTCTAAGTATTTTTTTGCACTTGTCTTATATATTGTGACTGTACTTTAGCAGTTTCAGAAAAAACTGTACTGTCTGCTGCTGCTTTAAGTAGTTAATTGCACTGTATTACACTGTATCTGTTAATTGTAGGGTTGTTGCAGGTAGTTAGTATGATCTTGTTACACTTGGGCTCCAAATGAGCTATTCTACTTTAAGAAGGTGTTTTCAGCACCCTTGTGGCAAAAGTGTGCTGATCTAACTTGTCTGAGTTGGGGATTGCCAGTGGAAGGCTTATTATGTACTTTCCTGATCAATAGTCAGCTTAAAACATTTTATGTTAAGTTGTCTATCTCGCCTTCATTCTTGCTGGATGGGTTCGGAGCCGACCTCGGCTCCGACTCGGCCACTGTAAAAGCTCGAGAGTTGGTTCCACCGGCTCGAGGCTCCCCTTATATCCCACAATGCTAGGCGTGAGTTACCTCAGATCTCGTTTGCCGCTACAGCGATTGAGGTGTGTTTTCTACCGGCTCCAGGTTAGTGAAAGTTAGACTAGTTTAAATTCTTTAGACTTAGGCTAGCTTAGTGTACTTTTCTTTCCCCTTAGTGTAGTGGATATTATCCCTTCATCCTTTTTATCCAGCCCCCTTTTTTACTAAAGAACTTATAGTTCTTTCCCAAGGCCTTTCGGGCCCTTCCTTCCCTATCCTTAGGGTGTGTATGTGTTTGTTTAGGGAGTTGACTAAACTTACCCTTTAGTTTAAATAATTCCCTTTAAACCCCTATCAGTGTAATCTGTGTGTGTGTTTTTTCTGTGTGTGATTACACTTCGGTTCCTTGAGTATGTCCAAGGATACAAAGGTCTCAGGCTTCAAGAAGTGTGACTCGTGCTGTCAGAAAATGTCTCTGACAGACGGTCACACTTCTTGTGTGTATTGCCTGGGACCTTTACACCTGCAGGACTCTTGTGCTGTATGCCATGGCTTCAGCCCTAGAGTCCTGCAGGAGAGAAAAAATAAACTCATTTTGAGGGGTTTAATTAAGCCTGAAGGTTCCCTTTCTGTGTCATCGGGGAAACCTTCTAAGGCTTCCAAGACCTCGGCTCCAGCTTCAGAGTCGAGGCCTAAGGCTTCGAAACCTACTGCTTCATCGGCTCCGGCTGGAGCCGATGAGTCTTTGACTGCAGTATCCGTGGTTTCCTCGGCTCCGGCCGGAGCCGAGGCATTAGAGATTCCTGGGTCGGCTCGATCAGACCATCGGAGCCGACATCTAGAAAGAGATCGAGGTCACCGTCCCTTGGCTCCGTTCATTCGGCTCCAGCATCTCCCCTGCTGTCTGAACGGAGCCATAGATCTCACTCCTCCAGGTCATCGAGGCTCTCAGATCACGACCTCCAGAGGGTAGTGAGTAGACTTTTGAAGTCCGAGGCACTGGCCCAAATGCTCCAGAGTCCGACTCATCAGTCGATGCCTCAACTTGTTCCAATAAATATTCCTCCTCCGACTCCTTTGAGCTCGAGCCGGGCGCCTCGGGACCGAGACTGTGGTTGCGCCAGAGCTGATACAATTGTCTTCGGCTCCGCCGGCTCCGATTTCTTCCTTTGAAGAATCTCGGCGCCGGGCTTCCCTCGTCGGCTCCGAGGGGTGAGTGGCATCGACCCTTGTCCGACCCCCCTCTCCCTCTCGGTGCTTCGGCGCTGGTGAGCTCGGCTCCAACATCGGCCTCGGAGCCATCTCTGTCGGTGCCGAGGGAGGTTCTCAGCTTCTCGGAGCGGGGACCTCTGGCTCTGCCGGACAGGGGTGTGTTCGAGGTCATGCGGAGTGTGTTGGAACCTTGTTCCACTCCACAGTCGGCTCCGTCCGCCCCTCCCTCTTCGGTGCCTTTGGTTATGTCTACTCACTCCCTCATCCCAGACCACAGAGAGCCAGCTCCTCAAGAATCCCCTGTGGGGATCTCATCCTCTTCCGAGGCCTCTCCTGAATTGGCAGGGGAGCCCCCTAGGAAGAGAAAGTGTAAGAGGAAGCACATAGACTCACCTGAGTCTGTCACCTCTGACACAGATTTAGAGGATTCCGAGGGTTCCCCACGTTCCCCTTCTGAAGATGTCTCTTTCGCAGACATTCTAGAGATCCTGAAACAGAGTCTAAATTGGCCAGCCCTTAACCCTTCGGAGGATGAATCTGTGTATCTTGAGGCATTTGGCTCTCGCCCTTCCACCTCCTGGGTGTCCCCCCCTTTGATCCCCTCATGCAGGTGGTTGCAAAGAAGGCCTGGACGGCTCCTGATTCAGTGGACCCTACCCCCAGGAGACCTTCCAAATTTATAACAGCACCAACTGACAAACAATTTCTCACAAAAGGTGTTTCTGTGGATGCTATGGTGGTAGCTGCTGCCACCAAGAAGGAACTAGCTGATCCTTCAGTGCCTGTTCATCCCCCTAACAAAGAATCTAGGTCTATGGACAGGTACGGGAAGTGGATGTTCTCGTCAGCGACCTTTGCTATGCGTTCACTGAACTACCTATGCCATTTTACTCGTCTTTAAAGAGACTTGATCAAAGAAGCGAGTGACATGTTGAAGGATCCTACGGCTGCGGGTTTTCAAGACAAGATGAACACTCAGCTGGCTACCCTGAACTCCATAGCTAACTCCTCCATGCACCTCCTTTCTTATGCGGCTGATGGAGCGAGCAGGGCCGCAGGGACAGGTGTGGCCTTATGCAGGCATGCCTGGATGCGGCTATGCAACTTTGCGGACCCCTTTAAAACGTCATTCACTAACTCCCCGTTTGATGGATCATCTCTTTTTGGTCCTCAAGTGAAAGAAACCTTGACTAGGTGCAAGACAGATGGCAAGACTCTTTCTGCCGTCGGAGTCCGTTTTTCTACTCCTTCTAGGCCTTACCCCAAAGGCCAGAAAAGTGGGAAAATGTGGTTCCGCAAACAATCTCAAGGGACTTCACCTGATGCACAGAGTCGGTTCCCCGCCAGAGGCAGAGGGGGGAACAACAATGGTAGACGTCGCCCCAGAGGCGGGGGGGGTCCGCAGAACCAGGGCAATCGAGAAGCCTTCTCTGATAAGCCCTTTCAGCATCCCTGAGGTGTTGCCCGACTGCCCACCTTCGAGGCAGTCGAAGGAAGATTGTCACTGTACCCAGAAGCCTGGCTATCCCTGACTCAAGACAAATGGGTACAGTCCATCATTTCCGAAGGCTATTCCATTCCCTTCGTTCGCATTCCAAACCAATCAAAAATCCCTTCCAGATGTTCCACCGCTCAAAGGGATCTTGCAGCTTTGGAAATTTCAAAGCTGCTTGCAAAAGAGCAATTCAGCCAGTTCCAGCAGACCAGCAAGGATCCGGAATCTACTCCAGGTTCTTTTTAGTTCCAAAGAAAACAGGGGACTGGAGACCAATTTTGGATCTCAGTATCTTGAACAAGTCAGTCAAGAAAACAAGATTTCGGATGGTCACGCTGCAGTCCATCCTTCCCCTTTTGGGAAAGGGAAACTGGATGTGCTCTATAGACCTTCAGGATGCGTACTATCACATAAAAATGAACGGACGCTCCAGAAGATTCCTCCGCTTCAGGCTGGGAACCAGTCATTTTCAATTCAGGGCCCTGCCCTTTGGTCTCACCACTGCCCCCCGGGTGTTTACCAAATGCATGGCAGTGGTAGCTTCTCACCTGAGACGTCAAGGATTCCAGGTGTTTCCATATTTGGACGACTGGCTCCTCACAGCTCCCACCAAGCATCTTCTTCTAATGGCCAGGGACTACACCTTTCGCATTTGTCAAAATTTAGGCATTTCAATAAATTGCGAAAAGTCTGTTTTGTCACCTTGTCGTACTATTACCTTCATAGGTGCAAATCTAGACACAGTCAACATGTCTGCCAGGCTAACAGATCAGAGAATAACAGACATACACAAACTGGTCTCGCTCCTCTTCAGCAGCAACAGAATCAAAGCCAGGTTAGTTCTGAAAGTGTTGGGGATTATGGCGGCTGCCATACCTCTGCTTCCATTAGCCAGATTCCACATGAGAATCCTTCAATGGATGCTCTTCACGCAATGGTCATACCAGCAACTTCCGATGTCCCACACCATTATGATTACGCAGACATGCAGGAATCATCTTCTGTGGTGGATGTCTTCGCCTCAGCTCTTATTGGGAAGACCCTTTGTCCCTTCCTCCGGTTGCTACTCTGACAACGGACGCCTCCCTGATCGGGTGGGGGCATTATCAGGGCAGAACTGTCCAGGGCACATGGCAACCAGACGAATGCCACTTGCACATAAATGTTCTAGAGATGAGAGCAGTGCTTTTAGCGTTGCAAGCCCTTCAAGACTCTCTTCCCTTGGGAACGATAGCAATCCAGACGGACAATATGTCTGTAGTGTGGTATATCAACAAACAAGGCGGAACCAGGTCCTACCCCCTGTGTCGAGAAGCACTCAGACTGTGGCAATGGGCGATTTCTTCTCAGCGTTTTCTGATAGCAACGCACATCCCCGGGAAGTCCAATCAAATCGCGGACAAGTTGAGCAGAGCTATCCTCATGCCTCACGAGTGGTCTCTGAAAGACTCTGTTGTGAGAGAAATTTTTCTCAAGTGGGGTCAGCCTTGCTGCGACCTTTTTGCTACTCCCCAAAACAGCAAGTGCAGAGATTATTTCACTCTATTCCCTTTACCAGGCCAGCCCAGCAGAGACGCTCTAGTCCAAGTTTGGCCCCGGGGACTTCTGTATGCATTTCCTCCCTTCCCACTAATATCTCAAGTGATACAGAAAGCTATCGCTCAGAAGGCCTTGTTGATCCTCATTGCTCCTTACTGGCCTCGACAGGTTTGGTTCCCCTTTCTACATCATTTTCTGTTGGAGCGACCTTGGCATCTGGACCTAGTTCCAGATCTTTTGATCCATCAGTCGGGTCAGTTTCATCGCTCCCTTCCCTCTCTGAACCTCACTGCTTGGTTCCTCCAATTCCAACCTTAGCCAGGCTTCCTCAAATATCTCACTCTGTCCGAGATATTTTGATAGCTTCCCATAAATCTTCCACTCGAAAGATTTATTTGAGTAAGTGGAAACGTTTCGCCTTTTGGGCTCAAGGAAGGGACATAGATCCTTTCACTGCTTCCATCCAAATGGTCCTTGATTTTCTAGCTGAACTCTTCCATGCAGGTTCATCTCCTTCTACTCTTAAAATTCAATTGGCAGCTATTTCTAACTTTCATGTGGGCATTTCAGAGTCTGCCATCATGTCCCACAAGCTTTGCAAAGCCTTTTTGAAGGGAGTTTTTCTACTCAGACCTCCTATAAGAAATCCTCCTCCTCCTTGGGACCTAAATCTAGTTCTTAGTTCTTTGATTCTTCCCCCTTTCGAACCTGCAGCCTCCTGTTCCTTAAAATTGCTATCATGGAAGACACTATTTCTGGTAGCTATTACTTCAGTTAGAAGAGTTTCAGAACTTCATGCACTCAGCTGTCGACCTCCTTATCTGTTGTTCCATAAGGACAGGGTATCTTTACGAACCAACCCGTCCTTTTTACCTAAGATAGCCTCGGCGTCTAACCTAAATCAGAGCATTGACCTCCCTGTGTTTTTTCCAGAATATTCTAACAGGTCTGAACAAAAATTGCATTGGCTAGATGTTCATCGTCAGTTAAGGTACTATTTGGATAGAACCAAACAATTCAGAAAATCTGACCAGCTGTTTGTCTCTTATGCAGAAGGCAGAAAGGGACTTTCAGTTTCAAAGGTATCATTATCCAGATGGCTAACATCTCTGATTTCCCTTGTTTATGAAATTAGACACCAAAAGCTGCCTAACAAACCTAAAGCCCATTCTACCAGAGCTTTGGCTACTTCTATAGCCTTCCAAGACAGACTGCCTATTGACACCATTTGTGCAGCGGCTACTTGGGCTACTCCTCACACTTTCATTTCTCATTATAAGTTGGATTTAGCTTCTAGGCATAGAGCTAACTTTGGTTCCACTGTTCTCAAGAGTCTGTTCCGTTAGGCCACCCGGGACAAGGTGCTAGGGACGCGGTCCCATCCAGCAAGAATGAAGGCGAGATAGACAACTTAACATATAGAAGTTATGTTCTTACCATAACGTTCCATGTTAGTTGTCTTCTTCTCGCCTTCTTCTTGCGTCCCACCCTCCTTCCCCCTGGCCTGGACAGACCTAGAGGAGTTTTGATTGTGACCTCTCTTTCTACCACCTCTTTGCTTTAGGTATATGCTGCTGTGCATATTTTCCTGGATCAGGTTGTAGGTCACCCTTCTCTTCTCCCTGGTTTATAGAGGTGGACTTTGTTTATAGTTATTCTGTTACTATTATAAGCTGGGCCTAGCTTACAAACGAGATCTGAGGTAACTCACGCCTAACATTGTGGGATATAAGGGGAGCCTCGAGCCGGTGGAACCAACTCTCGAGCTTTTACAGTGGCCGAGTCGGAGCCGAGGTCGGCTCCGAACCCATCCAGCAAGAAGAAGGCGAGAAGAAGACAACTAACATGGAACGTTATGGTAAGAACATAACTTCTATTTTCTTTGCTCGTATGTAAGCCTCAAGTTTAAGCAGTGCTGCTGTTCACACAGCAACAGTTAGCAGTGCCCTGTATAGACATAAAAGTCTAGATGCTCAGTTTTTCCCTAAACAGCTGTCAGTGAAACCCTTCCAAGTTTTTCTGCTGCTCTAGGAGCAACTCAGTTGTGCACTGAGCAGCATTGCCTTATTGAGCAACCTTAGCCTGCACAAAGTATAGGTCCCTCTTGTAGTCTCTGTGCTACCAGCACAGTTCTGTCAAATTAACCCATTCCCTTCTGCAATAAAACATACAGTAAGAGCCCATTATTTTGGGTGAGCAGTTTACCATCGTCTCTGTGGCCAGCCTGATAGACATGGGCATCCTGAGGCAATGTAACAATTGTCTCATGTATACTGACAACCACTTACTTCTGAAACAAACAAATACTTTATGTGACAGATGTAGTTACACTATGAAATTGGAGGAAGACTCTCACACATAAGAACAAATCAAATGTCAAACAGGTTGTCAATACACACACATTTCCCACACTAAATAAGGATGTGATACATAAACCCACATACGTGGAGGTGCTCAGTAGTAACTTACCAAAAGATCAGAGGCTTCCCAAATGGAATTAATGACTACATTTCAGTTAAAAGTTTGTTAAATTATAATAGTATTTTACACATGAGTTTTTAACACACACACACACACACACACACACACATATATATATATATATATATATATATATATATATATATATATATATATATATATATACATATACATAAACATATATATTGCTTTTCATTTTTTTTTTTTCATTATTCATTTTTGTCATTTTGGTATGGGCTGGTTTAACTAGGTTTCATCTGTGATTTCTTGGTTTATATGTGATGTCATGTTTTGTTTATTTAAAAGGCATTCAATTAGTATTTTCTTACATTATGAAGAAATTAAGCAAAGCACTTAATAAACTTTTTTGTTCATATCTTGCAGTGAAGTTCTCTATGTACTGTGTTTGTGTTTTTTCCTCAGTTTTTTTTGGGGGGGGTTTGTTTTCAGCAAGTTGTTTTAGTTTTTAACAGTATGATGAGTTACACACCACATTTTGGTATTTTTTGACTCATTATTGAGTTAGTTTCTTGTTCACTAGTTCATTATGACAGAGGGAGATGATGCTAACTTAGACTTGACAATTCACACACTATCAGAAGAGCTGTTTAAATTGACACAAGACCTTAAGGAAGTAATTACAAAAGCACAGGTAGTGCTTCATCATGTTTATGGGAGTTTCAGAGCCTGCCAGACTTCTGGACAGCCTGGAAATAGTTCCAATGATTTTTCTTCTGATGAAGGTACCATTATTAGAGATGGAGTCTTCACCGATAGAAAGAACTTGGGTACTATCACAAATTATCTTAATTTCAACAAGCTGAATCCATTTGCAGATGTTAATAGTACTGTACAGGATTCAAGTTATGTTGAACATGACATCACCGATTTTAAGACTGTTCTGGTTGATTTGGAATGCAACATTTTGAAGTTGAAGTCTTTAGAGATGGAAAATCACTATTTGAATAGATGCTGAGAGCTTAATATAGTACCATTAGGTTTGAGAGTCTACGCTTTTCCTAACAGTATCAAACAAGATGACAATATATTTAAAGACATTAGTACTGTGTATAATAAGGCAGTTTTGGAAGTAATATGTTTATTAATTGTGGAATAAAGAGAAAATTCATCGTCATCATCAGCATCAGCCCCCTTTTTCCCATTTTTCTACATGGGGTTGGGGTATCGTGTTAACTGTCGCCAACTCTCTCGATTCAGTGCCACACTCCTGCCTTCTTCAACACTCATGCCTGACTGTCGCAGATCTTCTTTCACACAGTCCATCCACATCTTTGCTGGACGTCCTTGCTTCCTCTTACCTTCTTCCTGTCTGTCCCAAATCTTCCTCACCAGATTGTCTTCTGCTTTTCTACACATGCCCAAACCACCGTAATCTGTTCTCTTTGATGTTTTCTGCAATTGGAGCTACTTTGGCTTCTGCTGTTATGTCCGCATTTCTTCATCTGTCCCACAGTGTACATCCTATCACCTTTTTCAGGCACTTCATTTCCATCCCCTCTAGCTTCTTCAACTGTTCTGCCTTTACTGCCCAGGTTTCTGTACCATACAGTAGTACTGGTCGCACCACTGTCTTGCAAACCTTACTTTTCAGCTTCTTTGGCATTCTTCTGTCATAGACTACACCTGATACTCTATGACAGTTGGCTGCAGCCCCTCTGATTCTAGCTTTGACCTCTCCATTCAGACTACTCTTCTCCTCAACTATTCCTCCCAGATACTTGAAGCTGTTTACCTGATGTTCTTTGTGTTTCACTGTTGCAGTCATCACACTTAGGTTATCCTGCGAGGGGTAGCCCTCAGTCGGCCTGAATACCAGAGGCTTAGTATTTCTGTATCAGTTGCTGTCGCTCCTGGACTGATGTCAGGTCGTCCGTGGTATAAGTACAGGCAGCTGACGCCATTACATCAGTCTTTCTTTCCAAGGAGCCCAAAGCAGAAGCAGTTCACATGAGTGCCGGTCGGCCGCTACCTAAGTTTTCGTTTCTGAATTTGAAGTTGAAGTCTTCTAAAGCTAAGTACCCCATTGGGGATATTTTTTCCTTGCTTCAATGTCAGAAAAAGTTAACAATTGTCTCACCTGTGGAAAGCAAATACCACACCGAGATTTTCATTCTTACTGCGTCACTTGTTTAGGCCCAGACCACGACGTCCCTCTCTGATGGTTTTGTGCTTTGTTCAACACCAAAACTATACATCGTTGGGCCCTTATCGTAGCTAAATACTTTCACTCTCAATCTCCGTATTCCGAAATGGCTTTGGTAAGACATCCAAATACTGATCTTCCAAAAAAACGTAAGGATAAAGACAGAGACAGACCGCACAGGTCCAAAACTGCCGACGACACTTCCATTAAGCTAGTTGCCAGTTCGCCAGTACTCAGTGAGGTGCTTTTGCAGCCCCTGATGCCCGCTGCTATAGATTCTCAGGCCGCTACCGAGACCTGTTGAGAGTCCAATATGCCGCAAGACTCTTGTTTGACTATGGAACCTGCAGATGTCTCTACCTTGGCTGGGTCCAGAGCCGCTGTGCAGGCACCGACTTCCGAGGAAGTTCTTCTCACTACCGACATTCAACACAAACCGATGACTTCCTTCGCTCAGTTCTTTCTAAAACTACCGAGTTTCTAAAGCCCAGGGTATGAACTATGCTTAAAAAATCGATGACCCAAGCTCAAGCTCCTGCTTCCATGCCTCAATCTCAAATGCTTAAAATAGCGGAAGACCTTATCATGCTGATTAGGGGAAGTCAACCTACCCCTGCTAAAAGAAAAAGAAACTTGTCCCCAGCAGCTTTTCCGACCAAGAGTCTGACGACTTTGAGGTTTCTGATTACGAAGACATTCCCTTATCTGCTTATGAGGATTCAGATGCAGAGGAATCCATTCCTTCTGCCTCTCCTCCAGAGGATTTTTTTTTTTTTTGGTGAAACCTTACATACCTTGAGAGAGCATTTCCATTGGGAATGCCAGGATTATCCTCAGTCAAAAAATAGACTCGGAATTTTTAGATTTACAACAGCACAGACCCTTAGCAATTCCTCCTGTGCTGGATGTTGTGGATGATGTCTTTATGAAATCCAGTCTAACTCCTGATACTCTACCTCCTGTTCCCAGGAAACCTGACAGGTATTACAGAGTCCCTGTGTCACACAAATTTCTTTTCAAAAATCCTACTGCTGACCCAGAGGTTATCTCCCAAGGACCAAAAGGAATAAAAGTAACCACAGTTAAGAATCCCATGCCTTCGGACAGGGATTCCCGAGCTTTAGACAGATGGGGTAAAAAAGTATACACCTCTGCAACTCTTGCCATTAGAGCATTAAATTGTCAGTCCCATATGCTGAAATACCAGCAACATACAATGGAACTTATCCTAGACTGTGCAGAAAATATAAGAATTACAGGAGCTTATGCATTCTGCAAGCCAAGTTTCTAAGCATACCCTGCAATGTGGGTTTGACGCCCTAGAAGCATCCTGCAGAGCAGCAATCACAGGTTCTGTAATTAGAAGGTATGCTTGGCTTAAGGAACAGATCTTGCCAGACCATGTCAAATCAAACCTATTGGACGCACCACTGAACAAAGGCAATCTGTTTGGCACCAAAGCAGAGGAAGTTTTAAAAAAGATGGATGAAAAAGCTAAGTCTATGCAGACAGTTAAAGACTTTTTGCAAGTCCAGCCTCCGAGATTCAGTAGGCATTGCCCCTCAAAACATTGGTCATTTCCAGCCCCCTCAAGGCCGCCTCAGACTAGACATAGGGGAAGCAGACCCCCAGACAGCAGTCCCAGGGAATGCAGAGATCTAAGCAATGGAGTACCTCCACTTCTAAAACAGGGAGTGCTAAGCCACCCCCTTATGGAACAAATTCACAATGACTTTTCCAATTCACCTCTTACCTTGGCCCACCTGCTTGTACCCCAGGAGGAAAACTTGCCTCCCATGCAAAAAATGGGGCCTCCATCACCAACTATCGATGGGTCCTCAACATAGTGTCCCAGGGGTACAAATTTTTTTTCCACACACTGCCAACCCCAGAAGGGTTCCCAGATCTTCCTCCAAACCAGTGGACAGAGGCACAAAACCAAGTTCATTCCCTGCTCTCCATGAGGGCAATTCAGCCTGTTCCCGTAGACCAGATAGGCCAAGGTTTCTATTCCAGACTTTTTCTGGTACCCAGAAAAGAGGGCACCTGGTACCCAATCTTAGATCTAGCCATTCTAAACAACTTCCTGGTGGTACCAAAATTCAAAATGCTCACCATCCAGCAGCTTTTTCCTATGCTGTCCAAAGATGCCTGTTTAGCCACCCTAGACCTAAAAGAGGCCTATCTGCACATCCCAATCAGAGACTTCTGCAGGAAATATCTATGTTTCAGGGCAGGATCTATGCATTAACAGTTCTCTACACTTACCTTTGGCTTATCCACTGCTCCCAGAGTTTTCACAAAATGCCTGGCTCCATCCATTGCTTTTTGCAGATGAAGAAGTATTCAAATTTGCCCCTACTTGGACGACTGCCTGATTCAGGCAGACAGTCAGAAAAAGCTGTTGCAGCAGCTGACTTTTGTAAAGGACCTACTGATCTCACTGGGGTACACTATAAACAAAAAGAAGTCCAAACTAGTCCCCAGTCAGAAAATTGTATTCCTGGGAGCAAGCCCGGATACAACATCCCAGATGGCATTCCTTACTCCAGAAAAACAAGCCTATCTGACATTCTACTTCTCTCAACTGGCCACCAGAACCCAGTTATCTGGAAGGAAAATCCTGCAAGCTCTAGTGTTCATGGCCTCCTGCATTCTACTAATTCCATATGCCAGGCTGCATATGAGGAAACTTCAGTTGTACTTAAAGAGCCTTTGGTGTCAAAATTCTCAGGATCTGGAAAGTATTATACCTATGATACCTTGTATAAGGAAAGAATTTCTTTGGTGGGCAACAGCATGGAACCACAACAAGGGACTTCCTTTTTCACATTCCCATGCCACCCAGACCTAACCACAGATGCATCAGACTATGCCTGGGGTGCACACCTGGACGGCAGGTACATTCAGGGCCACTGGACCCCAAATCAAATTCATCTGCACATCAACCAAAAAGAGGTGCTAGCTGTTCAGCACGTTCTGACAGCTTTCAAACCCCTACTCTCTCTGGGACCTCTACTAATCAAAACAGACAACACCACAGTGATGTGGTACATCAAAAAGCAGGGGGGAACCCACTCTTATCCACTCTGCAGGCTAGCCATGTCCCTTTGGAACATGGCCTCAGCCATGCATATTCACCTACTAGCACAATTCCTGCCAGGCAACCAAAACTCTCTGGCAGAGAACTTAAGCAGAAATCTCCTAGACCCACATGAGTGGCAATTAAACCACAACACCTTCAGCCTCATAACCCAGAAATGGGGTACCCCAAAGGTGGACCTATTTGCCTCCTACAACAACTACCAGCTCAGCAAATTCTGCACCAGGGAACCTCACAGCAAGGCCTGGAAAGTGGATGCCCTATCCTTCCAATGGGTAAACCTCTCTATCTGTGCATTTCCCCATCTACCTCTTCTTCCAAGGGTATTACTCAAAATAAGGTCGGAAAGACTTAGGGCAATCCTGATTGCCCCAGACTGGCCATGCCAACACTGGTACCACTATTGCGCAGTCTGTCACCATGGCCTCCATGGCACCTCCCTCAGATTCCAACTCTCCTGACTCAACAGCTCAGCAGGAGGGAGAGTTCTTGCATCCACAATTGCAGACTCTGAGCCTAGCATCCTGGCTTATTCCTTGACCTCTCCTCCAGTGGCCAGCCTAAGCAAGCAGTTCCTGGACATTATACATGAAGCCAGATGACCCAGCACTAAAAAATCCTATGCTGACAAGTGAAAAAGGTATTGTTCCTGGATCCAGGCTAAAGGAGCTAAACCAACACAGTCCTCCTTACCTCTCATCCTGTATTACCTAGCAGACCTACTTGCCTATCCTTCTCTTCTATTAAAATCCATGCCTCTGCCATTTCTGCTGATTACAGCACAGAGCCACTTCTCTTTTCACACCCACTCATCAAGCAGTTCCTTAGAGGGGCTAACAACTTAAGGCCACCCAGAAGAGCCCCTACCCCTGGTTGGGACCTACACTTTGTGTTGGAAAAGCTCACACTGCCCCCCCCCCTTGAGCCTGCAGCTTCAGCAGAGATAAAATTCCTCTCTTGGAAAATAGCCTTGCTTCTGGACATCACTTCAGCTAGAAAAGTGTCTTGAGCTACAAGCACTCATGGTTGTGGAACCCTTCATAATTTTTCATGCTGACAGGGTCTCCCTCAGGACTAATCTACTTTCATGCCTAAAGTAGTGTCCAGTGTGGCTCTCAACCAATCTATTCATTTGCCCACCTTTTTCCCTAAACCTCAAAATAAGGAGGAAGGGATCCTGCACTCTTTAGATGTGCACAGACAGCTCAGGTTCTACCTGGATAGGAATAATCCCATTAGGAAATCTGACCAGTTACTAGTCAGCTTTGCACCAGGGGCAGTGGGCAAGGCCATATCAAAACAAACCATTTCCAAATGGATAGCACACTGTATCCATTTCTGTTACAAACACCATGGGAAACCACCCCCACAGAGGGTCAGAACACATTCCACTAGGGCAACTTCTACCTCTGCAGCCTTTCTTAGAGGGATCCCTACCAGGGACATCCTGGAAGCTGCAACATGGAGTTCTGGTCATACCTTCACCAAGCATTACCACCTGCCTATCTTTTCCAAATCCAGGGCAGGCTTTGCAACCACAGTCCTGCAGGGCACACTAGCCAGCCCCCAGTCTTCTTGACTGCTTCCACCCATTCTTCAGCTTTCGGAATCAACCCAAGTGTGATGACTGCAACAGTGAAACATGAAGAACATAGTACAGTTGTGTACACTTACCATAAATGTAGATGTTCGAGTGTACTCACTGTTGCAGTCCTGGTTTCCCACCCTCTATCCCCCTTATCTCTCTCTCTCTGTCTATCTCACTCTTTACAGGGCTATTTGGTATTTACTTTCTACTGGTAGTGCTATTCCACCATAACCTAGCTCACTATTTGGGGGCTCCTGACATTTGGGGCAAGAAAATTGGATGCAATGGCATCATCTGCCTGTTTTTATACCACTGACAACCTGATGTCCATCCTGGAGTGACAGCAACCAACGCAGAAATACTAAGCCTCTGGTATTCGGGTCAACTAAGGGCTAACCCTGGTAGGATAACCAAAGTGTGATGACTGCAACAGTGAATACACTCGAACATCTGCATTTATGGTAAGTGTACACAACTGCACTTTCCACTATCTTCCCTTCTATCTCTATTTTCAGCTTCTTCTGATTTCCCCATTTTGTTGCCATTACCACTTTTGTATCTGTGCTTAGTTTTATCCCATGTGCCTTCATATTTGCATTCCATTATCCTATCCTTTGCTGAAGTTCTAGCTCAGAGTCTGCCTGTACTGCCACATCATCTGCATACAGCAGCTTTGCTGATCCGTCCCCTCCAACCCATTTGCTAATGTAGTCCATCACCAGTATGAACAGCAGTGGGCTCAGAGCTGAACCCTGATGTACACCCACACCCACTGGGAACCCCTCATTGAGACTGAACACTGTTTGTACTTGAGTCTTTAGGTCCTTGTACGTAGCCTGCACTAATTCTACCAATGTTTCTGGGACTTTAAACCACTGCAGTACTGCCCAGATCAGCTTTCTTAGGACCTTGTCATATGCTTTTTCCAAGTCTAGGAATGCCCAGTTGGACTCTTTCCTCAACTCTAGCTTCTTCTCAGTTATCTGTCTCAATGCAAAAATCGGGTCAATTGTGCTGCATCCTGATCTGAATCCAAACTGCTCATCTCCCATCTTACATTCTACTACTCTGTGTATCCATTTATCAGTCACCATCTCCAGAACTTTCATGCAGTGTGATAGGAGTTTGATGCCTCTGCAATGCCCACAGTTGTGGATGTCCCCTTTGTTCCTGTACACTGGCATGAGTATGCTTATTCTCCAGCCATCTGGGATACGCCTTTCTCTCCACACTGCTATTAGTACCCTCAGGAGCTATTTCTCCCCTATCTCACCCAGCATCTTTATCATATCTGCTGTGACCTCATCTGAGCCTGCTGCTTTCCTTAAATTCATCTTCTGTAGTGCTGTTCTTACTTCTTCTAGGGTGGGCTCCTCTTCTTTTCTCATCGTAGGCTGTTTCTGGGGCAGTACAGCTTCTGTGGGGTTTTCTTCATCAGAAGCTGCTGGAAATACTCCTTCCATCTGGGCTGGTGAGCAGGTTGTTGCTGGCATCCCTTATGAAGGGTGTCTGACTATCTTCTTTATCTTCCTATCTTTGCCTTGCAACCTGATATAGTTTATTTGTGCCCCTTACTGAGTAATTTTCCAGAAGCTGGTATAGTGCCGCCAATGCCCTATTCTTTGCTATTGCAACTTCTTTCTTAGCTTCTTTGTTAGCCAACCAGAAGTCCTTCCTAGCCTGGTCAGTCTTTTCTGTCTCCCACTTCTTCCGGCACTCCTTTTTTCTTTTGATGAGAAAAGAGAAAATTAGTTCTGTTGATTTGAAACTTATTGAGCATCCATTGTTTAGACTGTTCCATCATTTATATGACAGTCTGATGTCAAAGTCGACAAGCATGTTACAGCTATTGTAAATAGGAAAAGGAAGAAAATAATGAGAGACGTTGTTTCATATCAGAATGGACAGGCATTTTTACTGAAAAAGGACAAGACTAAGAAAAGTATACCCCAGACATTTAATCAAATGAATGGTGGTATTTTAAGGGAAGCTCATAAGCTTGATAGACTTCACCCTTTCTCGGCTAATGGTGATGTAAGAAGGACATGTTATTAGAGCATCTGTACAACAGACTAGTGATAACACAACATCACATGTGAAGTTGTTCTATCTTGACGTTCATTCTTACAGATGGGTTCAGAGCCGATCCCTCAGCTCCGAGTCGGCCTACTACAAAGCTTGAGGTCTTCAAATAGCTCAAGGCCAAGTCCCTATCCCATGATGCACCTAGAGTTACCTCAGATCTAGTTTGCCGCAGCAACAGATTGGAGGTTCTCACTAGCTCATGTCAGTAAAACCTTACTTTTATAAATATTTTTCTTATTATATTGATAACTTTTATTAGCAGTACTTTTAGATACTTTTACAAGCTCTTTTAGCTTGATTGTGTATTTCCCTTTCACTTGGTGCTTTCTTAAAAATTTCTAGTTGGCCTCTTTTTTTCTAGGCCTAGTTTAAACTGTTTTTTATCAGTGACTTTTCTGTCACTGCTATCTTGTTCATAGATTTAGAGTTTGCTTAGTGACCTTTTGTCACAGTCCAGAATATTTAGATAAGGTTTAGTGTGTGAAATAGCAGCTATCTTTATTACTATAGTTAGAGTTTGCTTAGCATTTAATATTGTGTGCTTTTAGACAGTGATTTCTGTCACAAATTAATACTTTATCTGTGTTTAGATAAGTGTGTGTGTGTGTGTGTGTGTGTGTGTGTGTGTGTGTGTGTGTGTGTGTGTGTGTGTGTGTTGAGAGAGAGAGACTTTAGCCTGTATTTTTCTAAGGGCTTTTTGACTGTGTTACTGCTCAGATTTTCAGAGTGTTTAGTTCGACAGTAATTTTGTTTCATAATGTGTTTGGTACAATATAGCTGACCAAGATAAACATCCCAAGTCAGGGTTTAAAAAGTGCCCCAAATGTGGCCAACATATGTCAGTCAATGACAGTCATGTCAACTATGTGTATTGTTTAGGAGCATTACATTTACAAGATAGTTGCTCCATATGTCATTCTTTCTCTTCCAGGGTTCTCCAGGAGAGAAAGAGGAAGTTGATTGATAGAGGTTTGCTGAAACCCTCTTTCCAAGAAGCTTTAAGTGACCAAGATGGATACAGCAAGTCCTCAAAGTCTTCTAAGTCTTCTGAGAGTAAAAAATCCAAAAAGTCTTTGATGTCAGCTCCACAGACATCGGAGCCGACCATCTTATCTTTTCAGAGCTGGTCCCCAGTCCTGGAACCGGTATCTGAAATACCTAAGCCTCCTTTATTACAGTCGGTACCACCTTCGATCCATTCATCTCGGTCTTCTATTAGCCTTTCTGATCTGTATGTCAATCGTGTGGTGCAGAAGCTTTAAAAGGCACCGGCCTTTGCAAAATTTTTATCAGCTCCGACCCAAGCGGCTTCCAGGAGCAAAGACCCTTACGCCAGCTACAACTCTTCCTCCTCTGAGCCATACCAGTCCTTTGGAGCCAGAGGAGTTGGACTTGTTGATCGTGGAGCCTTCAGAGCTGACTCCTGCTTCAGTGTCTTCGGCACCGTTTACTCTGACATCCTCAGTGCTGATCGAGGACTCTAGGAGCTGACACTCTCTGGTTGGGTCTGGGTAGGATAGTCGGACCGACTTGTCAGTTCCGACTCTGCCTCTTGGGGCTTCGGCTCGGATGAGCTCGGCTCCTACCTCTGGCTCAGAGCCAACTGTCCTGGTGCTGGGGCTATCGTCGGTTTCCTCGGATCCATCGGTCCCTTCGCATTGGGGCAGGGTGCCTTCGAAGCCTTGAGGAGAGTTATGTCTCCTAAGATATCCTCAACCTCAGATCTGGTTTCTTCCTCCCTAAAGCACCTGCATCTGCTTCTGCTTCACCGATCCTGGCCAAGCGTAGAGACCCTGAGCCTCAGGAATCCCCATTGGGTGGCCCATGCTGTTCTGAGACCTCACCAGAAGCTCCCACTGATGAGGTTCCCAGGAAGATAGTTTGTAAGAGGAAACATCTAGACTCCCCCAGGAGTCCCTGACATCTGATACTGACTTGGATGAATCAGAAGGGTCCCCACGGTCCCCCTCTGAGGATATCTCATTTGCTGAGATACTAGATATCCTTAGGCAGAGGGGTGACTGGCAGTCCACAAACCCTACTGAAGACAAGTCGGTTCCCCTGAAGGCTTTTGAGTTTCAGCCCTCCACCTCTTGAGTGTCTCCTCCCTTCAATGAGCTTAGGCAGCTGGTCTCACGAAGGGCGTGGGAGTCTCCAGACACAATGGAGCCTGTCCCTAGGAGGCCTAATAAATTTATCTCTGCTCTCCAAGACAAATCCTTTCTGACCAAGGGTGTGCCAGTTGATTCCATGGGGGTTGTGGCAGCCACCAAAAAGGAAATTTCAGAAAGTTCCTCTTCTATCCATCCTCCTAACAGAGATTCCAGGATCATGGATAGATATGGGAAGCACACATATAGTTCAGTGACTTTTGCACTCTGTTCGCTCAACTACCTAACCCATTTCATGAGACTGCAAAGAGATATCCTTAAAGATGTGGGAGATACTCTACAGGGTACAGTAGCTGCAGGATCTTCAGACAAAGTTGCCTCCCAGCTTGCTACCCTCAACTCCATTGTTAACTCGTCCATGTGCTTCATTTCATATGCAGCTGATGAAATGAGCAGGGCAGTGGGTACAGGAATTGCTCTTAGGAGACACTCCTGGATGCACTTGTGTTCCTTCATGGAGCCCTTCAAGTCATCCTTTGTGACTACCCTTTTTGATGGCTCATCCCTTTTTGGGCCCAAAGTTAAGAAAACGTTGACCAGGTGTAGCAGGAAGGAAAGACTCTGTCTGCCGTCGGAGTCCATTTTTTCACCCCTACCAGACCCTACCCCAAGGGTCAAAGGGGAGAGAAAATGTGGTTCCGAAAAGCCCAAGGAGCCTTTCAGAACACACGTGGTGAACCCCCTCCAGGGGCAGAGGAGGGGGCAATAATGGAAGATGCTGCCCTCGTGGCAGAGGGGGTCTGCAAAACCAGGGCGACAGAGATCACTGCTTTGAGAAGCCCTACGAGTGCTCCTGAAAGGAGGCCCGACTGTCCTACTCTGGAGGCAGTTGGTGGTCACTTATCTTTGTATCCAGATGCTTGGCTCAAAATAACAAATGACAACTGGGTACAAAGTATAATTTCCAGAGGATACTTCATTATTTTCGCCACACCCCTTCCACCGACAAGGAAAACCCCGGACGTTCCACCCAGTTACAGGGAACAGGCAACAGTAGAGGTCCAAATGCTGCTAAGAAAAAGAGTCATCCAGACAGTCCCAGCAGACCAGACAGGATCTGGATCTTTTTAGTTCCAAAAAGACAGGGGACTGGAGACCAATATTGGACCTCAGCAGGCTAAACAAATCTGTCAAAAAAGAGAAGTTTCAGATGGTCACACTTCAGTCGTTACTTCCCTTCTTAGGGAAAGACAATTGGATGTGCTCAATAGATCTCCAGGATGCGTACTACCACATAAAAATGGCCAGATCATCCGGGGATCATCTGCGCTTCCGGCTGGGAGCCAGTCATTACCAGTTTCAAGCCCTGCCCTTTTGCCTCACTACAGCCCCAAGAGTGTTCAACAAATGTATGGCAGTGGTCACGGTTCACCTAAGACGTTTAGGATTCCAGGTGATTCCATACCTAGACAATTGGCTCCTCATCACCACCACCAGGCATCAACTTATTCAAGCCAGGGACTCCACTCTGTCACTCTGCAGCCAGCTGGGCATTACAATAAACTCAGAAAAATCTGCCTTGTCACCACCACAACATACCGTTTTTATCGGAGCAGAACTGGACACCACCACCACCACACTAAGACTTTCAGTAGAAAGAGTCTTACTATGCCATCAGCAGGTTCGCAATCTGATATCCAAAAACAAGGCTCCAGCATGAGAAGTTCTAAAGTTGTTAGGTATGATGGCAGCTGCAATTCTGGCCATACTGCTGGGTCACATGCACAAGTGGATACTGCAATGGCTGTTGTTCACTCAATGGTCTTACCAAGAGCTCAAATAACAAAAAACAGGCCAGCAACTGTGTGCTGTGTATATTAATTTATTCTTACATGAAACACAAGAAAAAACAGACCAGTTTCAGCTAAGGAATTAACCCAGTCTTCATCAGTGTAAAGATACAACACTTCTTGTGAATATATATATATAATATATCCTTAATTGGTGTATACATATTATTGGTCAGCTCATAAATATTCATTTAAACCTGGGCTAAACAGCCCCCCCAGTTTAACAATCCACTTTATTTCCATTGCATTTAATTTTGTATGCCATTCAGTTTTTTGGTTCCTGTCCCCTCTTATCATGTCTATGATGGTAAAATGAAAAGATGCTGTGGTGTGTTGTAAAGTGTGTTTGGACAAAGCATTGCTCATTCTTTTATGTTTAACATCAGAAAGGTGTTCAGAAATCCATAACCTAAGGGGTCTAGATGTTTGTCCAATGTAGAATGTATGACAGTTGCAAGTGGCCGGGTATACCACCCAATCTGTACTGCAGTTTGCAAAAAAAAATTATGTTGAATACCATACTACAATTGCTGCTAGAGAAGTTTTTAGTTTTCAAAACTCGGACACAATTACTACAATGTCCACAAGGCATGCAACCAATGATCTATGGTGGTTTGGATAGTATTATGCTGAGTGGATGGATGCTGATGTTTGAAATGGTTAAAGTGAGACCCCAGATTTTTTCCTTTTCTAAAGAACTGACATGTTTCATTTAGATGTTGGGACAAAAAATTGTCTGCCAACAGTATATTCCAATGTCTTTTAATAATCTCAGTAAACATAGTTTTCTGGTAGTAGAGCTTGTTTTTTGTTGGTATTTCAAAAGGTCCTTTCTGTCAGTATTAGCAGAATAATTACTTGCTGTATAGACATGATCCATATTATATCATCTCTCTTGAAATCTATGTACTAAGTCTTTGCGAAAATGTGCAAAGGAGTTATCATCTGAACAGATGCGTCTCATCCTGATGAATTGTGACTTGGGGATGTTTTTGGTAATGTGGGCTGGATGAAAGCTGGATGCGTGGAGTAGAGTGTATTTGTGAAACACTTCTGTATGTAGAGTATTGTCAGTGTTCCTGGATACAAGTACATCCAAATAGGTGATTTTATCCAGATGGTAATTAACAGTGAACTGTAAACCCCATTTATTTTCGTTAAAATACCCTATGAATTCCATAAGGTATTCAACATCAGACCTCCACACCATCCAGCAATTATCCAAATACCTACACCATATATCAATTTCCCCCAAGTAGATGTTATGTGTAATGTCATAAATAATGTGCTCTTCTATGTAAGCCATATAGAGATCCGCATATATAGGGGCAAAAGATGCACCCATTGCAGTCCCACATACTTCGCAAATGCCAGCCCGACAAGGCTCAAATAAATTCAGGAACCAAGAATATACTGCAGTTGATTTCTTTTATTGTAAAAACATACACCAAAGATGAAAACTGATGGTTGAGCGCTTTCATCTAGATACTCTAGATTTCATCAGAACATCTGACATACCTTGTCATAGGCTTTAAATACCATAATTAACCGCCTTTTCTAACCAATATATAAAATTAACCCCTTGTTGTAAAACATTTGCATTCAAAAATGTCTAGCTTGAATGGCCACCTAGTCAACCTACATGTATACACAAAACCACACTAAACCTATAATATCACAGTTAAAAATACATCAATTGTCATTACTAATTAATTTAACTGCTATGTGCATATAACTCCTAATATTGTTAATCTCAATTTATATACAATTAATATATTCATGTTCACTATTTTAAAAAAAACTTTTTAAATACTGCTAGCATTACTATAATCTTAAATTAATAAATTAATAACTGTGTGTATATAATAACCTCGTACTATTTTACAATCACTACTTAATTACCTCCACATATTGAGATATTTGTTTTATACCCTAACTAGAGGTTTCGTAGGAATTACTTCATTCAGGCCAGGTGGTGTGGCAGCGTCCAATCGCAACTGCCATTTGATTTCTTTTTCCCCCACAATGGCCTTTATATTACCACCTCTAGGATGTATAGTGATCACCTCAAGTATACCGAATTTAAAACCCGTGCATGTCTCACTATTTAATATATGACGCGACAATGCATTATTCCTATCATTTTTGCTAATACAATAAATGTGATCGTAAATTCTATTCTTAAAAAAACGATCCGTCATTCCTACATAATAACTTTGGCATGTGTCGCAAATTGCTAAGTAAACCACATGTTTAGTTAAACAATTCCCGTATTTAAAAGTAACCTTAGTCCTGGTTCTATTTTTCAAGACTAGCATATTGCCTTCATATGTATATTTGCAATAGCTACAGCATCCACACTTTCTAGTACCCCTATTATAGTTCTTTTTTTCCCCATAGACCTTTGTCTTATTTCAATAAGCCTTTTGAGGCTGTTGCCTGTCTTGTATACAAAGTTAGGTTTGAGAGGAATTTTTTCCTTAATCGCTGAATCACTTGTCAAGATATACCAGTGTCTCGAGATAATTTGCTTGACCTCATGTGTGTGCTGACCATACTTCACTATACAGGCCCTCTTATAATGGTTGCCATCAATATTATCTTGTCTATTAATTTTTTGTATACCTATACCTAATAGTGAAGGATATTTTTTGCCCCATTCATAGGTCACATAGCTGGTTAAATCATTCAACATCTTCTCCGGATATCCCTTCTCTCTAAACATTTCTACTATAAATCTTACCTCTTTCAACATATTTTCCCTTACAGATGTCATTCTCGCTGCCCTTATTAACTGCCCTTTCACTATATTGTACTTGACCTTATATGAATGGGCACTACTGTAATGCAAATAGCCGTTACTATAAGTCTCTTTCCTATATATCATTGACTGGAATGCCTGTCCATCATTATAGACATATACATCTAAATAATTTATCCCTTTCCTATCAAATTGATAAGTAAATTTAAGATAATTCGTGGTACCGTTAATATATTTAATAAAATCTTCTAGTTCATGTATGCTACCTGTCCATAGAAGAAACATATCGTCAAGGTACCTTACATAAGTTTTGATGTTGTGCTTCCAAGTAGTATTTAATATATAGGTTGTTTCCCAATCTAGGAGAACCATATTGGCATACATGGGGGCACAAGCTGCCCCCATCGCCACACCAGAAGTTTGTTTATAATATTCTCCTTCGAAAAAAATGTAATTGTGATCAAGTACAATGTCCATGAAGGAAGTAAGGAGGGCAATCTCGTCTTGTTTTAACCCACTGAACTTATTTAGACTCTGTATAAAACTATCTATCCCTTCATTCTTGGGAATACAAGAGAACAGGTCTTTAACGTCTATAGTGACGAATATCATATCTGGAGACCACAATTCCTGTGTAAATATTCCCAGGAATTCCCACGAATCCTTCATAATATGTGGTATAAGCTTGTACATGTGTTACAATCTGTTATCCACCACTTTACCATATGGAAATGTCTTGCTCGCACTACCTGATATTATAGGTCTGAAGGGTGGTTCAATAAGGTCTTTATGTACCTTTGGAATCCCTCTTATCGTTGCCAAAATGGGAAATTCAACCTTCAAAAATTTATAGAGTTCTTCGTCCACTCTATTATCTAATAAGAATTCCTCCAAATAAGAGTCTATTCTATTATAAGCAATATTAACTTGATTTAACGAAGACACTTCATATTGGGTTGTGTTGTTTAATATTTCAAACATCTTATTGCTATACTTTTCTTGGTCATACAGGACAATTCCTCCCCCCTTATCAGCCACCATAATCCTAACATTCTCTGAACAGATGGAATCAATTAAAGAATGTATTTTATTGACCAAGATGTGCTCATTTTTCTGATATTTATATTTATTGTATAGCTTGTATATTTCTTCCTGAATCACCTTTTCAAAGGTTTCCAATGTTTTCACCATAGGTGGTGTAAAGGAGCTCTTTTTTCTCAAATCAGTACTATTGAGTGCCTTAGATGACTTGTTGTGAAAAAATATCCCTAGATTTAATTTTCTAAGAAATAACTTTACTTCAACCAACACATCTATCAAATCTAAAGACCTATCAGGTATGAACTTCATTCCCTTCGAAAAAGTTTGTGCAAGATCTGCTTGTACATCATAGGTGGTGTAGTTATAAATTTTGACGTCCCCCTCATTGACTACTAATGGGGGCCCTAATCCTATGTCCATGTTGTCCTTATTTGTCTTATCAATTGGGCCTGTATTGTTGTGTGCAACACCACTTGTTTGCATCAGGGTTATCTGTGTTTGTTCCACCTGTGATAACCTTTCCCCTTTCGGTGTACTGTGTACCACTTGTTTTGCTCTTCCTCCTCTAAAAAAACTCCTTCATTTTGGTACTTGTGTGCATCATCCTGAAGCATATCACTAATGTCTCCCTTTTCTTTAGCCCTATGGCTCACCCTATCTTTGTTGTTCCACCTATATGCTGCCCCTTGTTCATATTGTTGCATATCACGCTCTAACTTTTTGCATTTTTTAGCAAACATGCTCTTACTAGCATTTTCTGCGTAATCATACTGTTTATAAAATAATTTATCCCATTGTGGAAATAACTTATCATCCCGTATTACGCTGTCCATGCTTTCCACTTCAGTAATTAAAGCGGTTAACTTTGAATCATTATTGTCAACAATAAACTGCATAAACTGTTCACCAAAATCATTGAACATGTCATTACATTTTTTTATGTTACATGCATTCATCTCAACACCCATAGGTCTTTTAAAAAAACGAAGCCCCATAGGGACTATATGACAGTTCAAACATCGCCGTAAATACATATTTTCAACCTGTAATGCTTTAATTTTTGTCAGCTTGCTGCCAAAGCCAAATATCATGTGTTTCAAAGAGTTATAATTTTCATTGGACGCCTGTCCTTTGCTGTAAACATTATTCTTTGTTTCAAAGTCAAATGGCATTTGTAGCAACTTTTCTACATTATAATGAGATGTGTTTTCATTAAAGCCCTTCACGGGCCTGTAATTTACAGTACCTGTAGTTTTTGAATTGGTGTTAGCACTAGGTTTCCCTTTGGCGCCATATGTCCTTTCCGGTGGTTGCCTTTTGGGTTTGGCCCCTGAAATTAAATAAATTTCTTCCTCGTTGTTACCAGAAGCCGGTATGAAATTAAACGATGCTGGATTGTTGTTTTCTTGAGTAAGCATACCCTTCCTCGGCGTACACTTCCCGCATACTTGTAAGTAACATTGGTTACCATAGAATAAGACATTCTTCATGAGAGCATGTTCTGTCAGGATAAGGAGAAAGGTATTGAAACCAGGTCTATATAAATTGGATTTATCTAACCAGTATTCAATAGCATCCAGCCCGGCCCAGTGCGGTATGTTTGTATGTAATGAACAGGCATCTAGTGTACACATTAACCAATGATCCTCAATTTGCATGTCATCTATTATGCCCAGAAATTCTGTGGTGTCTTGAATTCTGGACCTAACCCATTTAAGTAAGAGTTTGAGATACTGAGTCAGAAATTGTGAGATTGGTTCAGTTAGGGACCCATTACCCTCCACAATGGGTCTACCCGAAGGATTGTGGAGATATTTATGGATCTTTGGCAAGAAATATATATATATTGGCTGCTTGGATCTGGAACAGTAAGATGATATTTAACTTGTTCCGTAATAATACAGTTTTCTACTTCCAAAAATCTGTCCAATTGCTGTCTGAACATGCTAGATGGATCAAGGGGCATTCTGGTGTAATATCTGGCATCATACAATTGTCTATGAGCCTCAGCATCATAATATGACCAATTCATGACAACCACAGCACCACCTCTGTCTGAAGAAATAATTACCAAGTTTTTATTATTAGCAAGTTCTTGTAGAGCCAGCATATAAGACTTTGAGAGATTATTATATCTTGTACGAGCCATGTTTGAATTAAAATGCAGATCTTTGAGTACACTATTTTGAAAAAGGCTCACGCAATAATGCATTGGAGGAACAAAGGTGGATTTGTGGTATTTAAATGAATCACCGGCTGAGTGATCATTGGTACTGTCATGAAAATTCACTTTAAGATTTAACAATTTACAAAACGTTATAACATCCTGTGCCGCTATATCTTCCTGAACAAAAAAAAACAGGTATAAAAGAAAGGCCTTTATTTAACAAAGCTATTTGTGAATCCGACAGTGTTGCATCAGAAATGTTTATACATTTGTTTTGAAACAACAATTTACTTGTTCGTCAAGAGTTCCATCAAATCCTGCATACTTTTGATGTTTTCTACCTGCCCTCTTATAAGGCCTAAAGGGACAATACTGTTGTTACTTCGGGGGTTGGAGAGTCAGAGGTCTGTTGCGTATCCAAATCTGTACCAGATGATAAATCACCCCCAGATGAATCAGTAAAAGAATTACGTTTTCTAAGAATAGATTTGAGACGTTTGCATTTGGGGGTTGATTTACGTTTACTGCCCCCACCCTCAAATCTGACATGTCTGGTATAGTTAAAGCCGTTCAGTGAAACAATATTACCAACAAACAAATATCAAAGAACGCCAGTTCCTTCAGTGCCTTGGGAACCTGTTCACCAACCAGCTGTAGTAAGAATCCTTGAAAAGTCTTTACAGAATGCTAGGCAGCCAACTTGCAATAAAAAACTCTGTTTTATTAACATCAAAGTTAAGCGCTTTCACTTACATCACAGTAAGCTTCATCAGAACTACAAAAAGCTAACTGACACACTTTTAAATAACTTTTTGGTGCCAAAAAACGCAACAGGAAAGCGATCACTTAAAGTGATACAATAAAACATATAAAACGTATCTAAACTTATATAAACAAAACTAGACCTATAATAATCTATAATATCCTAAAATATCATAATTGCCAATAATAATGATGATAAATAAAACACGTTGTCTATAATAATAGATTACACAAATCTTTAAAAATCTTATAACTAAATAAAATCAAGACAAAGCTAACAAAGGTTTAATAGATAAAAAATCATTAAGTCCAGGTGGGGTAGAGGCATCAGTGAATATTTGCCACAATAATTCTTTGTAAGACAATAGTCCCTTAAAGTTGCCCCCCCAGGATCTATAACAACGCTGTCCAATATTGCAAATTTGAAAAAATGACCTACACCACCCTTGTTGATATGTCTATATAAGGCATTTTTACCATCCTTGGTTTTGATACTGTAAAGATGCGAATAAATACGTTTATTTAATTTTCTTTCTGTTTTACCTATATAATATCCCGAACAAGCCATACATTTAGCAATATATATAACCATTTTGGTTTGACAATTTCCTTGCTTAGGTCTAATTTCTGTGTGGGTGACATTCCCTAAAATAATCTTTTCAACCTCATATATAGAGCTGCATTGTTTACACGCGCCTCATCTAGTCATGTGCTTTTTGTTATCAGCTCTACACCAAAGTCCTCTCTCTAAATAGTTCTTAATATTCCTTCCCACTTTATTAACAAACTGTGGGCCACTGTCCAACACTGAGGCAATATTATGATCTGCAAGAATGATATTCCAATTATTTTTAAATATATTCATAATTTTACTTAAGAATGGGCCATACTCCAAAATACATACTCTCCTAAAAGTGGTGTCATTTTTTGTTGTTGTGATGTCATATTTTAAAGTCTGTCCGTCACTATTATTATTAATAATATTATTAGACATTATATTGTTATATTTATATTTATAACCTAATAGGGGTTTATACTTGCCACCCCATTCACTAGTAACGTATTTACTGACTTTTGACATCATACCACTATCATAACCTCTTTCCAAAAATAGGGACGTGATGTAAGATACCGCCTCTAACATCTCCAGGTGTTCAGATGTCATCCTAATTGAACGAATAAGTTGCCCTTTGTATATATTAAGAAATTGTTTTTTAGGATGGTTACTAGAAAATTCTAAGTAGCTATTTGAAAATGTATTTTTCCGATATATTCTGGATTTGAATGCATTCTCACATTTAGAAACAAAAGTGTCAAGATAGGGGACACCACAATAATTCTTAGAATATGTAAATTTAAGATAATTGCTACTATGATTAATAAAATCCAAAAATAAATCTAATGCTGTTTCACCACCATCCCATAAAATATATATGTCGTCCAGGTACCTGGCATAGTATTTGATATTTGTCATGTATACACTGGTAAATACCTGGGTCTCTTCCCAGTCTAACATGACCAGGTTCTCGTATATGGGAGCACAGGCTGCTCCCGTAGCTACGCCCCTGGTCTGTCTAAAAAATTCTCCTTCATAAGAAATAAAATTATAATCAATTACCAAAGACATCATATCTAACAAGAGGCAGCTTGTGTCCCATTCAATATCAGCATATTTTCTAATACTGTTAGCAAATGCATCCAGTCCCTCTACTTTGGGTATACTAGAGAAGAGGTCAATGACATCTATCGATACAAACAATAATTCATCTTTACATAAATAAATGGGATATTTTTTTAAAAAAATCCCATGAATCCTTAGCAAGGTGAGGTATTTTGTCATAAATGTGTTTGAAGGAAACATCAATGACAGAACCTAAGGGGAAGGTTTTCGAAAAGGGGGGGGGGTCCTCTGTTCCTTTATGAATTTTAGGAATTCCAGCTATAGATGCCAAAGTTGGATGCTCAACTTTAATAAATTTATAAGTGGCTTCTGTAATCCTATTGTCTATAAGAAACTCATCAATGCACATATCAATCCTTTTGTAACCAATATTAATTTCATTAAGAGAGACTGTCTGATAATTCCCTGATATATGTAACAGATCATGTATTTTAGAAGAGTAAACCATACTGTCATAAATTACTATGCCTCCCCCTTTGTCAGGTTTCATAACCCTAATACTACTATCTTTTCTAAGTTCTGAAGCACCTTATATTCATGCTTAGACAAATTGGAACAAGGTTTCGTTCTAGACCTACTTATCCGATTTTGCAACTGGTAAATCTGTTGCATCACAACATTGTCGTAAATTGAAATATTAGGGTGCATTGGAGGCATAAGGGTACTCTTCTTTCTCAAACCTTGTAGTGCTGTATTAGTATTAGTTGATGTTACTGAGCTGTGTGTACTTTGAAACATAATAGCCAGACTGAGCTTCCTAATATATTTCTTTGTTTCACAAATGGTGTCAACTAGATTAAATTTAGTAGTAGGGATGTATTTCATCCCTTTAGACAACAGATCAAAATGCGAGGTGTTTAACACAGGATCTGTGTAGTTGTAAATGCTAACATTTTTGTATGTATATGTTACACCATCTACTGTAATAATCTCTTCCCTGTTGTTAACTGCGCTACAGCTACAATTCTTTACCTTCTTCCTTCCCTCCAAACATTGTCCCTCCTGTCCTTGTATTGTTGCTGTCCTTTGAATTGCTCTTCGAATTGTATTTGATTTTGTTGGTCATTTGATTGACCCCATTTCCTCCAATTCCTCCCCCAATTCCAATCCTTCTGTTTCCCCCTGTAATCTCTTGCTAAAAAACGAGAATTGTCTTCTCTATCAGATTTAGTATTGTTGCCAAAACCATCAACCTTAGCATAACTATTTCCATGTAAAGACTCCCTGTTTCTATCCCATAAATAAGCTCTACCTTTGTTGTACTGTTCTATGTCCCGAAGAAGTTTCTTACTCTTACGCGCATAGACTTTTTTGATAGAGTTTTCAGCATTGCTGAACTGCTTTACGTATAAGTTTTCCCATTGGGGAAACAAGTCATTTCGAATCACATCATTGACTTCTTCCACTTCATGCATCAATCTAACTAACTTTTCATCATTTAATTTGAACAGTTGAATTAATACCACATTCATCAAAAAAAAAAACATTGAGTTCCTATATAATTGTGTCAGTTAAGATTATTCCCATAGGATATTTGTGAAACCTTAGTCCCATAGGGACTATTTTAGAATCAATACATTTCGTTAAATAAGCGTTATCTAATTTAATACTATTAATAGTATACAATGTCTTACCCAGGGAGAAAATAATATCCTTAAGTGTCCCCTTGGGTAAAGTGGGACCATCAGTCTCATTTTTAGTGTTCCTATTGTCAGAGATACAGCTATTGTCCAAAAACTGTTTTAATAAGTCATTGGAATATCCACAACCTTTAACACTAGGAGCCTGTGTATCCGGTCTAATAATAATCCCATTGTTACTAAAAGCTCCGCTATTAATATTGGTGTATGTCAATTTAGGTTTCATTCTCTTGGGTTTTGTACCCACTCGTTTAGCCTCTTCTTCTGTATCTCCAAATGAGAAGTCAAAAGTAAAGTCAGAAATTCCCAGCCTACTACTATTGCGCTGTTCAGTAGACTGAAGAGTAGCTGGGAGATCTATCGGTTTACTACCAGTTCCCTGTCCATTGGGAATTCCTGTGGAATGAATAGAATAATTAGGTATTTCATGAGTGTCGTCCACACTGTCATTTAACACTCCCAGTGTAATAGGAGGTGAAATACCACACGCAGAGTTGTCCGGTGGCAGGCGTTGATGCGTAGGCTTGTTCGGAACACCATTACTCGCTTTCATAAATATATTGCCATAGTTCGTAAATAACAAGGAAAGCCTGTTTCCTTCCTCCCGCAGTTCAGCTAGCTCTGCCTGAACTAGAGCTATGCTCCCTTTCTCAGAATTAGGAAGTGAGCTGGAGGACACGTCCCGATCGGACTCCATGATAGGAACTGGTGAATGAAAACCAAATAAGCCGTTCAGTGAAACAATATTACCAACAAACAAATATCAAAGAACACCTGTTCCTTCAGTGCCTTGGGAACCTGTTCACCAACCAGCTGTAGTAAGAATCCTTGAAAAGTCTTTACAGAACGCTAGGCAGCCAACTTGCAATAAAAAACTCTGTTTTATTAACATCAAAGTTAAGCGTTTTCACTTAAATCACAGTAAGCTTCATCAGAACTACAAAAAGCTAACTGACACACTTTTAAATAACTTTTTTGGCGCCAAAAAACGCAACAGGAAAGCGGTCACTTAAAGTGATACAATAAAACATATAAAACATATCTAAACTTATATAAACAAAACTAGACCTATAATAACCTATAATATCCTAAAATATCATAATTGCCAATAATAATGATGGTAAATAAAACACGTTGTCTATAATAATAGATTACACAAATCTTTAAAAATCTTATAACTAAATAAAATCAAGACAAAGCTAACAAAGGTTTAATAGATAAAAAATCATTAAGTATTTTACTTTTAGGAGAGTATGTATTTTGGAGTATGGCCCATTCTTAAGTAAAATTATGAATATATTTAAAAATAATTGGAATATCATTCTTGCAGATCATAATATTGCCTCAGTGTTGGGCAGTGGCCCACAGTTTGTTAATAAAGTGGGAAGGAATATTAAGAACTATTTAGAGAGAGGACTTTGGTGTAGAGCTGATAACAAAAAGCACACGACTAGATGTGGTGCGTGTAAACAATGTAGCGCTATATATGAGGCTGAAAAGATTATTTTACAGAATGTCACCCACACAGAAATTAGACCTAAGCAAGGAAATTGTCAAACCAAAATGGTTATATATATTGCTAAATGTATGGCTTGTTCGGGATATTATACAGGTAAAACAGAAAGAAAATTAAATAAACGTATTTATTCACATCTTTACAATATCAAAACTAAGGATAGTAAAAATGCCTTATATAGACATATCAAAAAGTGTGGTGTAGGTCATTTTTTCAAATTTGCAATATTGGACATCGTTGTTATAGATCCTAGGGGGGGGCAACTTTAAGGGACTATTGTCTTGCAAAGAATTATTGTGGCAAATATTCACTGATGCCTCTACCCCACCTGGACTTAATGATTTTTTATCTATTAAACCTTTGTTAGCTTTGTCTTGATTTTATTTAGTTATAAGATTTTTAAAGATTTGTGTAATCTATTATTATAGACAATGTGTTTTATTTATCAACATTATTATTGGCAATTATGATATTTTAGGATATTATAGATTATTATAGGTCTAGTTTTGGTTATATAAGTTTAGATACGTTTTATATGTTTTATTGTATCACTTTAAGTGATCACTTTCTTGTTGCGTTTTTTTTGGCACCAAAAAAGTTATTTAAAAGTGTGTCAGTTAGCTTTTTGTAGTTCTGATGAAGCTTACTGTGATGTAAGTGAAAGCGCTTAACTTTGATGTTAATAAAACAGAGTTTTTTTATTGCAAGTTGGCTGCCTAGCGTTCTGTAAAGACTCTCTAAAGCTAAAAACACAGCATCAATGGGACCGGATGGTGTCCCGGGCTGTGTGCTACATGGACTCCAAGAGGAACTAAACCCACACATAAGGCTGCTGTTTAATCTTAGCCTTACCACAGGATACGTACCCAAAGAGTGGCGTACGGCAACAGTGGTCCCACTTCACAAAGGCGGTGCTTCTACAGACCCTGGAAATTACCGCCCCATAAGCCTGACGAGCCTGGTCTACAAAGCTATGGAGAGGATCATTATGGAACTCATAAACAAAGACATTGGGGACCTACAGACATTGGATCCTACCCAATTTGGCTTTGTCAAGGGCAGATCCTGCCTTCTGAACTTGGTCGACTTTTTTGAAACAGTCACTAAGGCCATTGATGAGGGTAAGGCAGTTCACACAGCCTACCTTGACCTTGCAAAAGCCTTTGACACAATACCCCACTCGGGCATCATAGACAAACTCACCAGCTTAAATGTAAACCCATATGTCACAAGATGGGTTGCAAACTGGCTCAAGGACAGAACCCACAGGGTCAGAGTTGCTGGAGCTATGTCAGACTCTAAGCCAGTCACAAGCGGTGTCCCACAGGGCTCAGTCCTGGGACCCCTCTTGTTCGGCATTTATTTTTCCGAGGTACAGGCAAACATAGGAGGATTGTGGCTGACAAAGTTCGCAGATGACTGCAAACTGGGCCATAATTGATACTCCAGCGGACACAAACATCCTTCAGAGAGGCCTCATAGAAATGGATAATTGGTGCCAGAGCCATGGCCTTAAGCTAAACGCCAAAAAATGTATAGTCATACCCTTTGGGAAAAACACGGTACCGACAAATTACCACATAGGCGGTAATCCATTAAGTATGGAAGAGGTAATCAGGGACCTAGGGACCCAGGTTGACAGTAACCTCTCATTTGACACTCACATTGCCAAAGTGGTTAGGAAGACCTTCTATATTGCCCACCTTATCATGAAGGGTTTCACATCTAGATCAAGAGAGGTCATTGTGCCCCTGTACTCTTCTCTTATCAGGCCAATGATTGAGTACAATGCCCCATTTGGGATGTATCTCACCTGACACCTGCAGCAGCTGGAAAGACCCCAAAAGTTCCTCACCAAGAGGATAAAGGGTCTTAAACATATGTCATATGCTGCCCGACTGAAAAAACTCCAGCTCTATTCAGTCGCATACCGCCTACTCAGAGGTGATCTGTGCCTGACGTACAAGGCCATGTCCAATCCTGAATTAATGGACATGCTCCAACTCAAAAAATCCAAATCCATCAGAGCCATGAGAACAAGTGACTTAAACCTCAACACAGAAATAAATAGAATGTGCTGGAGGGACAGATTCATAACCCAGAGGCTCCCTACACTCTGGAACAGAATCCCAGTCCATGTTAGGCAGAGCCCCTCACTGACTCTATTCAAGAGAAATCTCGACGAGTGGATGGGAGATCGTAGGTTTACCCCGGGGGTCATCTCTTTGTCACTACTAGACAGAGGCATAGTAAACTAAACCCTAAAAGGGCATAGTATTCTCATCCTAAGGGGTGGTGTAAGCCACATACACTCTGGCTAGGCTTATAAATGCCCTAGGGCAGATAGCCTAGTACGAACCTATGAACCTATGAAACCTTACTACAGCTGGTTGGTGAACAGGTTCCCAAGGCACTGAAGGAACTGGCGTTCTTTGATATTTGTTCGTTGGTATAGTTAATGGGGTGCCCTTTGTCATAGTCCATTTGATCTCTTTGGAACTTTTTAAGTTTCCTATCTCTGAGTTGTGCTTCAAAAGTAAGTAAATCTGAACCAAGCTTGGTCAATTGTGTGGAATAAAATGGTTGACCAATATATTGATTACTGTCTTCACATAGCTGACCAACTATATTACTTTGTTGATCAATAACTCATTCATAATATCTAGCCAGTGTTTCTACAAATTCCATGGAACATTTTTGTTGGATAGCAGGCCACTCATTGGTTAGTTGGTCATCTATGTCATTAACTAATGGCTGAATTTTTACTCTGAGTCCTCTAGGAGTTACACCTTTGGTCATATATGCTTTGAATAATTTAAGATGCCAAACGTTGGCTCTTAGAGTTTTCATGGTTTTGTTGAGTTGATGAAACAATCCTTCACAGCAAAATTGTGGACCTACCAAGAGCTCCCCAAGTCTCACCTGGTAATGATCACAAACTCTTGCAAAAAGGACCTTCAGTGGTGGTTGACCTCACTTCATGTCACAATAGGTTGTCCCTTTGTTTTACCCCACCAGCGGCCACAGTGACCATGGACGCTTCGCTGATAGTGTGTGTGTGTGGGGGGGGCATTTTCCGGGAAGGACAGCCCAAAGCACATAGATCGATCAAGAGACACATCTGCATATCAATGTCCTAGAGATGAGAGCAGTCCTTTTGGCATTGCAGTACTTCCAGGACTCTCTTCCTCTGGGTACGATTGTGATTCATACAGACAACATATCTGTGGTCTGGTACTTGAACAAACAAGGAGGAACCAGTCATATATCCCTTGTTGCGAGGCCCTAAGAGTATGGCAGTGGGCTTTATCCACCCAGCACCTTCTGTTAGCAACAGACATCCCAGGGAAATCCAACGTGATAGCAGACAAGCTGAGCAGAGCAATTTTGTTGCCCCATGAGTGGTCCCTCAAGAAAGAAATAGTGGACAGGATATTCCGCAGGTGGGGAGAGCCTTGCTGCGACCTTTCTGCCACTCACATAAACATGAAATGCAGAAGCTACTTTGCCCTGATTCCCCCTCCAGGAGAAGCCCCAAGGGATGCACTCATTCATGATTGGCCTCCGGATCTCCTCTATGCATTTCCACCAATCCCATTGATACCCAAGGCTCTACAGAAAGCAAAAGCCCTGGTAAGGACCATTATTCTAATAGCCCCTCATTGGGCTCATCAGATTTGGTTCCCCTTCCTTCGACTTTATCTTTTGGAGGACCCTTGGATTCTGGATCCAGTTACGGACCTTCTGATGCACTTGTCGGGGGAACTTCATCCCTCTCTGCAGTCCCTGAAGCTGACAGCTTGACTGCTCCAATTTCCATCATAGCCAGGTTCCATAACCTTTTCAATGAGATGAAGCAAATTCTCTTATCCTCTCATAAATCTTCTATGAGGAAGCTATATATTAGCAAATGGAAATAATTTTCTGTTTGAGCCTCTAATAAAAATATTGATCCTTACCAAGCCCCTATGGCCTCCATTTTACAGTTCTTGACCATGATTTTCAACAAAGGAGCTGCAGCAGCAACAGTTCATGTTCAACTTGCTGCCATTTCTAATTTTCATCTTGGATTCGAAGGATTGAATATTATGTCACACAAATTATCCAAAGCCTTTCTCAAAGGGAATTTTCATCTCAGACCACCTGTGAAATCTCTCTATTCCCCATGGAATCTAAATTTTATGCTTTCCCACATTATTCTTCCTCCATTTGAACCAGCTTCTTCATGTGACCTCAAATTTTTGTCATGGAAAACTATCCTTTTAGTAGCTATTACTTCTGACAGCAGAGTGTCAGAGCTTCAAGCCTTGTCCATTAAGCCTCCTTGTTTGATTTTCCATGCTGACAGAGTCTCACTTCAGACAAACCCCTCCTTTTTGCCCAAGGTTTGCACTGAAACTAATCTTAATCAAATTATTGATTTGCCAGTTTTCTTCCCCAATCACTCCAACAATCTAGAATACATGCTTCACAAACTTGATGTTCACAGACAGCTCAGATTTTACTTGGATAGAGCAAAAGATTTTAGGAAATCTGAACAGCTTTTTGTTTTCTTTTCAGACTCCAGGAAATGTATGCCAATGGCTAAAACAACTCTGTCTGAATGGTTATCTGACTGTATTACATTTGCTTGTTCAGCTGCCAATATGCCCTTACAACACAAAATTAAAGCTCACTCAACCAGAGCAGTTTCTACATCCTCTGCCTTTTCTGACAGACTTCCTATTGATAACATTTGTGCAGCAGTCAGTTGGTCAATACCTCATACCTTTATCACTCATTACAAAGTTGACAGGGCCTCTTTTGGGTCTACTGTCCTAACAAACATACTCCAGTGAGCCACCCGAGATAGATGGTGCTTCGGACGCTACCCATCTGTAAGAATGAACGGCGAGATAGAACAACTTCACATAAAGAAGTTATGTACTTACCATAACGTTCCATGTGAGTTGTTTGTATTCCCTTCATTCTTACTTCCCTCCCGCCTACCCCCTCCTGAGCTTTTAGAAGACCAAGATGTTGGATCCTTCCTGGTTGCTCAACCCTTCTATACTTTCTCTTATGGCGTAATAGAATGATATATGGTATTATTATAAGCAGCAAACAAGATCTGAGGTAACTCTAGGTGCATCATGGGATAGGGACTTGGCCTAGAGCTATTTGAAGACCTCGAGCTTTGTAGTAGGCTGAATCAGAGCCGATCCCTTGGCTCCAAACCCATCTGTAAGAATGAAGGCGAGATGAACAACTCACATGGAATGTTATGGTAAGTACATAACTTTTTTTTTTTGTCAACTAATAATGTTGCTTCATTTAATTCTGCTTTGAGGAATAATTTAGGTGATGATAGTGGGTGTTAGAGCTGGCTCCTGTAGTTCAAGTGCATTTGGTTCCCCTTTTCCCACGCCTGCGTTAAGAATGGATGGCTCACCCCCTCTTGGGGAAGGAGCAAATTGTGATGGGGAAGAAAAGGAGGAAGAACAGAGGACACTAGTCTCACAATGGCAAGTTTGTACTATTACAAGTAAAACTTTTTCAAATAAAGAATTGAGTGTGCTCTCTAAGTGGTTTACATTTATACCCACAAGGAGGAGACTAATACCTTGTTTGATGTGAAGTTATTTGTTAGAAAATTACATTTAAAATATATTTTTAATGGTGTGAGGTTGGCTGCTAATTCAGAGTCCTACAAAAAATAAGTTTAGTGAACCCCCAGGTAATTAACACGTTAAATGTGTTTTCATCACTTTGTGAATCTGAATTTTATAATTTATTGAGAAAACCTAATAACTCAACTGGTTTTCATAATTTTTTTTTTAATTTAGATCAAGATGAATACCTTGCATTAAGAAAAGTAAAGAATTGTACTAATTATAGATTCATGAAAGCTGATAAAGGGAATGGGGTGGTTATAATGGAAGTCACCAAATATAATGAAGCAATGCCTTCTTTGTTGTCTGATACTACTAATTATAGAAAAGTGTCTAAAGACCAAGTTAGGAAGAGCTTTCAAGATGTTGACCTTTCTCTTTTAGATTTATTACATCAGAGATATATCTCTATTGATTTATTTAACTTTTTGTCTAGTGATCAATCACTACTTGGTATATTATTCGGTATACCAAAAATACATAAAAGTTCAGTGGACCCTACTTTTAGACCTGTTGTTTCTGTACTATATAGTAAAACTGTTAATATTTCAATTTACTTGGATGCAGTGTTGAATCCTGTAGTTCAAAACAATGTTTTTTACTTAAAGGGTTTGTGGAGTTTTTTTTTTAAATGAATTGAGGAATTATTCTTTTTGTGGTCAGGAAACTTTTTTATGTACTATTGATGTCTGTTCTTTGTATACCTCTGTTAGCAGGAAGGGTTAGAATTTATTAGGCTCTATCTTAGTAAATATGCCAGTCATTTGATTTGGATATTAGTAACAGCTGTCAATTATTAGAGCTTGTTTTCGTGAACAATTATTTTGTTTTCAATAATAGTATTTTCTAGCAGACAGGTGGCATAGCAATGGGGCACAAATAGCCCCTGCTTTCGCCAGTTTAGTAATGTGCTGGTGGGAACATGAGTTCTTAATTAAGTTACCAAATTACAAATTCATCAGTTTTTATAAAAGATATATTGACAATTTGTTTTTTATTTGAACTGGTGACAAAAGTTATATTGGAGAATTTTATTTACAGATTAATAATAGCATGGAATGGCTTAAGTTCAAAATTAGTGATATAGGCACTTTTGTTCATTTTTTGGATATAGAAGTCACTTTAGTCAAAGATGGAAAGAAATTTCTGAGTAATATTTTTAGTAAGAAGACTTTTACCAATAATTATCTTCACTTTGGCAGTTACCCACATTTTATGAAATTCAGCATTTTTATCGGTTAGGTTATAAGATTAAGTAGGTTAATTAGTGATGATTTCAACTTTATCCAGCAAGTAAAAGTGCTTATTGATTTGTTCACAGCTCGAGGGTATTCGCTTTATTAGTTAAAAGTTATTGCAAATAATGTGATGAAGCAAAGAGCAGTTAAATTTCCACCTATTCTGAAAGCAGGCTTCATTTCTAAGAAAGAATCACAGAGTTCTAGCAATAAAGCAAGCCATGAATATAGTTGTTCATTTCTGTTACCTGTCAGTATTAAAGCACCTTTAATTCAGAATATTATTTCTAATAACTGGAAAATTATCTTGGGAAACCAAGTGCTTTGCAAAATAGTTGTGCCTACTCCAAACTTTATTTTTAAGAAAACTGAAAACTTCAAATGTATTTTAGAACATCAGTTTTACAACAACATAGTGATGAGAATGGAAAGAAGTGGGGGACCTTTGCTTGTCAGAACTACTCTTATTGCAGATTTATTTTAGTTGTTAATAGTTTTTATTTTAAGCATATCAGTTATGTTTTGGTAGCAAAGGAAAGAAATGACTGCCAGAGTGAAGGGCTAGTTTACCTCGCATGTTATTCAAATTGTGATTGTTTTTTATGTGGGGAAGACTACAAGAAGATTAAATGACAGGGAGCATGTCGGTACAATTAAAAGAAAATATAAGACTAATGATCTGACAATACATGCATTGGTTTGTACAAATTTTAGGAAATTTCAATTTTTAGTTGTTGAAAAAGTTAACAAGAATAGATGTGTGTAAGTTTTTAACAAATATTTGTAATTTTTAGAACTGAAATGGCAGGTCTTTTTAAGAATGGCTAGTACCCCAGGAATTAATTATTACATTTCAGTTAAAAGTTTGTTAAATTATAATAATATTTAACACAAAAGTTTTAAACATATATATATATATATATATATATATATATATATATATATATATATTACTTTTCATTTTTTTGTTTTATTTTTTCATTATTCATTTTTGTCATTTTGTTATAGACTGGTTTAACTAGGTTTGAGCTGTGATTTGTTGGTTTATTTCTGATGTCATGTTTTGTATAATATAAAAGGCATTCAATTAGTATTTTCTTTCTTTCTGAAGAAGTTCTTGACTGTAGAAGAACGAAAGCTCTTAATAAACTTTTTTTGTTTATACCTTATGGAGAGGTTCTCTATATACTTTGTGTTTTTGCCTCCCAAACAGAAACCACTTACACACCTAACAATGCAAGAAACAACCACAACACATAATAACACACACACCAGTGTCTCAACAGATAAGCCCATAAGGCATAACACCACAAAACTTATTGTATTGGTCATAGGTGATTCTGTTGTGAGACACATGGATGTTCCCCTCACCAGGCAGAGCAGGTTACCGTTAGCTATCTGTTAGTTGTCAGGATTCATTTAAGTCATTCAAGCACCCAGGTCAATCACAAGTACTGGTATGACTCTGTCATAGTTTATATGGGGGTGAATGACTTGAGAAATACCTCACTGGACTATATGAAGAGAGACATGACTGAGCTCTCAGATTATGTGTCACAGGCAAGTGTAAGCCTAGCCTTAAGCAGCATTCTACCTTCTCCAAGGATGATGCCACAATACAAACAAAAATTGATTGACTTTAAGAATTGGCTTAGCTCCTGGTGTCAGTCCAAGGAGATCCAATGTCTGTCAACCTGGGAAGACATGATCAACAGCAAACACAAAGAAAAATGGTCATGTTACGTCCTAAAGTTTAATAAAATGCCAATAAAACGTAGTTGAAACACAAAGCTTTCAGATGACTCCTTCTTCAGTGTGATATAACCATAGTAAAACACAATACTATTTAAATAAAATTTAACATCACATGATGATAACAGCCAACCAATATCACTGTCTAATTAATTATATCATTAGTTAATTATATATACATATTTAAAGAGACATTTAAAAAATGGCTGTATGATATATAGCCTTATACTCAAATATAATTTTTTAAGACATGTCTGCATTTTTTTTTCAAAATTGGTTTAATAGAAACAGTAGAATTAATACCCTGACAATTGTCTGCTTGTAGTCTAATAATCCAATTGTATTATTTGGTTTCTAAGTCATTATTCCTATCTCCCCCTCTCTGACTAGCATGTTTGCTGTGGACTTTTGATTAAACGGCAAGTATATTGCAGGTTTTTGCTTCTTTTTGGTAAGACATGGTCAACAGGCCATGCTGTTTTGCCAGAGATGGGCTGCACCTGTCTCCTCTAAGCTTTCAGATACTGGCAAATGCATTAGCCACCCCTATTGTGACTTTTTTTAGGCAGTGTCAAAATAACCAACCTCCCAACATAACAAAATCCTCTCTAGATAAACTCAAAGTACTGCTGCTTAATGCTAGGAGTCTAAACAAAAAACTGCACTCCCTGGAAGAACTCCTCACTTTGGAAGATGTTGACGTCTGTGCAGTCACCGAGAAGTGGTTCAAACATGCAGAAAGCACCTGGCCGTGCAAGGCTGCAATGCCTTCCATACATTCAGACAACAAGCTGAGCATGAAAGAACCTAAGGAGGAGGTGTATCCATCTTCATTAAGGATACGTACACCTCAAGACTGAAAAAAAGCAAAAAATGGCACAGGACAAGGTGGCATCCAAACAGGAGCAAATATATAATCCAGATAAAGTAAGCGCTGTCGTACAGGATAGTACCTGTACTTCCTCAGACAAAAGTGAATTCACAACAGAAAACATACATTTATATACATCCTCCCTAGGTGCAACCTCAATTAATTAATTAAGCAAATAATAATATGACCATTGCTGAATAAAAAAAAGAACACTGGAAAGATGCTAGTGTAAATAAAAAACATATAAATATGCATATATATATATATATATATATATATATATATATATATATATATATATGTGTGTATGTGTGTGTGTGTATATATATATATATATATATATATATATATATATATATATATATATGTGTGTGTGTGTGTATATGTATATATATATATATATATATATATATATATATATATATATATATATATATATATATATACAGAAAATACATATGTTGAAACATTAAGTATGTAAAAAAATATATATCCACAGTATTAAAAAATATATTCTAAATACTTGTATTATTTTGTTATAAAACATTCATCGAAAAAATTCCTTAAAAAATGTCTTTGTTTCTATAAAAATCCCATACAACAATATAGTGGCCCCCTATCTAATAAGGCTTCTGAGTTTCAATACACATGCTGCAGAGCACATTTCATTAATGTCAGGATACCTAAATGCATCGCATCTAAGCTGCCACAGAAGCTCACATCTCTCCAATCATAGAGAGATGGGGCCACCCCTTATATTGTTGAACACCTGATCTATCACCCTAAAATTAAAAGTATGGTCTGGAAAATTTATTATATGCTTGGCAAGGGCAGTCTCAACCTTTTTGTTCTTGATTGCATATGTGTGTTTATATACCCTGTTCCTAAGTCTCCTCTCGGTCTTCCCTATGTAGAAGACAGGGCAAACTTTACAGTTGGCCAGGTAAATGATACTCCTTGAATTACAATTGTATCGACCATTACAGGAGAATCTCATGTCTCTTACAGTGAAAGAAAGACCAGTGCTAACAAATTTACAATAGGGGCATGATTCACACTTGAACATACCTTTTATTCTGGAGTTATTGGTTTTCTTAACTTCCAACATGGATTTTAAATTTAGTCCACTTTTATATATAACTGTGGGTTTACTGGGTAAACTATCCCTAATATTCTCATCATCTGTAATCAAGTCCCAGTTCTTACACAATATACGCTTAATCACATAAGCTACATTACAAAAAGGGGTAATGAAGGTGGATGTAAAATCAGAAATAGAATTAACAGTTGATCCACTAAAGTGAACACTGGAACCATCAGAAACTTCCTCGTCACTCAATCGAGAATCATTCCAAATTACTTTAATGATGAATCACAAGTATGTAGAGATTCTTGGTCTTTTTTGGCTAATGTCAATAGTTTGGCGTTCAAGGAAGAATTCAGTTTTGCAACTGTGGACGTGAAGGATTTGTACACAGTGATCCCCCATGACCTGGGTATTGATTTGGTCAGTCAGTTGTTAGTACAGAAAGGTATTGACAGTTGTTGTGTCTTTTGGCTTTTCCCGGTTAGGGGTCGCCACAGCGGAACTCCGGTCCACTAATGATTGGTAGTTGATTTTTACCTGCCGAGTTACCAGCCCTGACGCACAACCTTCAACAAAGGTACGCCCATTCATGCATGTCTCCACGCAGAAGACCTCTAGCTGAGAATCGAACCGGACAGCATCTTACTGTGAGGCGACAATGCTACCGCAGCACCAGGTATTGACAGTGAGGAATTATATTTGGTCCAAGAGTTTTTGGACCTAATACTTACTAACAACTTTTTTCTATTCAATGACTCTTATTATTTGCAGACCAAGGATGTTGCTATGGGATCATCTTGTGGGGCCAGCTTTTCAAATCTGGTTATGGTCTTTTGGGAAAAGGAATTTATCCTAAGAAACAACCCTTTTTTGGAACACATTTATTTCTATACCTGATACATTGATGATATTTTTGTCATTTTAAAAGGTAACAAGGTTATTTTTAATGATTTTATTGATTATATGAACAATAGTACCAACTTCTTAAAATTTACGAGTGACTTCCAAAAGGCAAGGATTTCTTATTTGGATATATGCTTAAGCAAGGATTGTGTCAGACAATGTTATGTGGCCACCATTTTTAGAAAAGAAACGTATTCTAATTATTTTCTGCATTTTTCTAGTTCCCATCCTGACCACCAGAAAAAAATCAGTGGTAAAAGGACAATTAGTCCGGGCTGCTAGGATGATTTGCAATTCTAATGTTTTTTAGTACAGTGCCAGTTTTTTAAAGACATGTTTTTGAAACGTGGTTACCCACACTCATTATTGTAGGACATCCTGAAAGAAGTTACTTCTAAAAGGCTGGCTGGTCATTTTAAAGCCATTTTGAATGATTCTCGATTGAATGATGAGGAAGTTTCTGATGGTTCCCGTGTTCACTTTAGTGGACCAACTGTTAATTCTATTTCTGATTTTACATCCAACTTCATTACCCCTTTTTTGTAATGAAGTGTATGTGATTAAGCATATATTGTGTAAGAACTGGGACTTGATTATAGCTGATGAGAATATTGGAGATAGTTTACCCAGTAAACCCACAGATGTTTATCGTGTTTTACTGTTGCAGTCCTTACAAATGGGTTATCTGGCTCCCAGTAGCCCACAGTCGGCCAGAATACCAAAGTCCTTGGTATATGACGTCAGCTGCCTCTGGATTAAGCCTGACGCCAGGATGTCAGGTACAAAGGCAGGCAGCCGACGTCATTTCCTCAGTCTTTCTTGCTGTGGAGCCCAAAGCAGAAGCAATTTGCATGTGTGCCGGTCGGCCGATTGCCTTCTTTTTGTATTCTGACTTCAGATAAGTACCCTGCTGGGGACCCATTTTTCTTGCTTTAATGAATGTCAGAGAAAATGAATAACTGTCTTGTCTGTGAAAAACAGATTCTGCATCGTGATTTTCATTCCTAGTGTATTACTTGTTTGGGCCTTGAGCACGACATCCCAAATTGTGATCTCTGTGCTTCTTTCAACCCACGTACCATACGCTGTAGAGCTAGGATTTTATATAAGCACTTCGGAGTTTGGCCTGAGTTTGTCGGTATGGCATCCTCTGGTCTCCCGACTTCGGATGTTCCCAAGAAGCGCAAGGATAAGGACCGCGACAAGCCTAGGGTTAAATTAACCGATGACATCCCTGTTAAGTTGGTTGTCGGTTCAGCGGTAGCCAGTGAGGTGCTTTCTTTGCCCCTACAGTCCACAGATGTTCAGCAGCAGGTATCTTCAGAGGCCTTTGCTGAGCCCTCAGTTTTGCAAGCTTCTACTTTGCCTTCAGACCCTCCAACAGTCGCCGCCTCTGATGGATCCAGGGCTGCTGAGCAGGCACCAGCTTTGGAGGCCTCTTTTCTCCGCCTGGAGACCAGATCCAGAGCGACGACCTCGGTTCACACTTCTACGGTGGCTAGGCCTCCTGAGTCCCTTCGGCTTTCTAGCAGGCCTCCCAGCCAAAAATCTACTCCTAAACAGGCGCCAGCCTCCCCTCAATTGCCTCAGGCTCAGATGGTTAAGATGGCTAGTGATCTCTTGACTCTTATCAGGGGCTCTCAGCCACCTCCTTCTAAGAGGGCTAAGGAATTGTCCCTGGATGTTTTGTCAGCCTCAGACTCAGAGGTTTCCGGCACCTCTGCTGATGAAGAAGGACATTCTCAGCTTTTTTCTGGTTTTGAGTATTCTGATGATGAAGACTCTATCCCTTCTGCCTCTCCCCGAGAAGATTTTTCATTTGGGGTTACTCTGAATACCCTCAGGGAGCATTTTAGATGGGGAAGTCAGGATTATCCTCAGTCTAAGAAGCGGATTAGGGAGTTCTTGGATTTGCCTCAGCATAAGCCTTTGGCTATTCCTCCAGTTTTGGAAGTTGTTGATGTTTTCATGGAGAATTCTTTGACACCTAATTCTGTTCCTCCTGCTTCCAGAAAGCCTGACAGGTATTATAGAGTTCCTGATTCTCATCAGTTTCTTTTCAGAAATCCTACTGCTGATCCAGAGATTATTTCTCAGGGCCCTAAGGGTGTTAAGGCCACTGTTGCTAAAAATTCTGTTCATTCTGACTGAGAATCTAGGGCCTTGGATAGGAGAGGTAAAAAGGTTTATACTTCTTCCACCCTGGCTATTAGGTCTCTTAATTGTCTCTTTCATATGCTTAAGTATCAGTATCATACTTTGGAGGCCATTAAGGCTAAAATTGCTGGTGTTTCTTCTCTGATGGAGAATAAGGACATGCAAGACTTATTGAATTCTGCCACTCTGGTTACTAAACATTCTCTACATTCTGGTTTTGACACTTTGGAGGCTTCTCGTAGAGCAGTCGCCACTGGTTCTGTAATCAGAAGACATGCTTGGCTCAGGGAACAGCCACTTTCTAAACTTGTAAAATCTAAATTACTGGATGTGCCCTTGCATAAGGACAATCTTTTTGGAAGCAAAGCAGAAGAGGTGTTGAAGAAGTTGGAGGATAAGGCTAAATCTATGCAAACTGTTAAGGACTTTCTGCAAGTTCAGCCTCCTCGTTTTAATAGGCATTACCTTTCTAAGGGTTGGACTTTTCCTAACCCTAGTAAATAGGGTCACACGAGATCTAGGGGCTACAGGTCTTCCAGGGGACAGACTTCCACCCCTCAAAAGACTAAACACTGGCAGGCTTCATCTTCAAAATCAGGGAGTTCTAAGCAGACTTCCCAAACCAAACATTCTCAGTGACTCTGGCCTTCCCCTGCTTGCCTCTGTGGGCCCCAGGTTAGCCATTTTTGCAGACGTCTGGCACACTATCACGGACGACAAATGGGTGCTAAAAATAGTATCCCAAGCCTACACATTCTCCTTTCACACCTTCCCAGTCCTCCAAGGATACCCAGATATTCCCCCTTTTCAAAGGGCAGAAGCAGAGAATCAAGTTTCTTCCTTGCTAAACCTGGGAGCAATAGAGCCAGTTCCTACACTACATATAGGCCAGGGTTTTTACTCAAGACTTTTCCTTGTCCCCAAAAAAGGGGGCACCTGGCACCCTATTCTGGATTTGTCCATTCTAAACACCTATCTGGTGTTTCCCAAATTCAAAATGCTCACTCTTCAGCAGTTGCTGCCAATACTGGCAAAGAATTCCTGGCTGGTGACTTTGGATCTAAAAGAAGCTTACTTGCACATCTCTATAAGGGAAAGCTGCAGGCAGTTCCTTCATTTCAGGGCAGGGAACAGGCACTTCCAATTCTCTGCACTGCCCTGTGGCTTATCTACTACTCCTAGAGTTTTTAGAAAATGTCTAGCTCCAGTCATTGCCTTTTGCAGGCAAAGAAACATTGAAATTTACCCTTACTTGGACGATTGCCTTATTCAAGGAAACTCTCCAGAACAACTTCTAAAGGATTTGGATTTTGTAAAGAACCTTCTCACCTCTTTGGGCTACACAGTCAATGAAAAGAAGTCAAAATTGGTACTCACCAGGGAGATTGTATTCCTGGGAGCGAGTCTGAACACAGCCGCCCAGATGGTATCCCTCCCTCAAGAGAAACAGATGGATCTTTCAAATTACTTCAAGAACTTGGCAAGCATGACCCAGCTCTCTGCAAGGCAATTCCTGCAAGCCCTGGGGTTCATGGCTTCATGTATTCTGATGATTCCATATGCCAGACTGCATATGAGGAAAATACAATGGTACCTCATAAACCTTTGGTTTCAACACACTCAGGATTTAGACTTGATTCTTCCTCTGATTCCCTGCCTGCAGACAAAGTTCCTTTGGTGGGCAATGGCCTGTACACAGAACAAAGGCCTACCATTCTGCCCACCTCCTGCCAGCCAGACTCTCACCATGAATGCTTTGGACTACGCTTGGGGAGCACATCTAGAGGGCACATGCATTCAGGGAATTTGGAGCTATCAACAAGCTCACCTGCACATAAATCTGAAGAAAATGATGGCAGTTCAGCAGGCCTTGATGGCTTTCAAGCATGTTCTCTCTCCTGATACTCTTCTAGTCAGGACAGACAACACTACAATCATGTGGTACATCAAAAAACAGGGAGGGACTCACTCTTACCCCCTGTGCAGACAAAGCATGAGACTATGGTCAATGGCAGCTTCTTTGGGCATTCATCTGATAGCCCAGTTTATTCCAGGAAGGCTCAACACCTTGGCAGACCGGTTGAGCAGGCAGGTCCTGGATCCTCAGGAGTGAAAACTAAACAAGACCATCTTCCATCGCATCATTCAGTGTTGGGGTACTTCCCAAGTGGATCTCTTTTCTTCTCCAACGAACCACCTTCCTCTAACCTTTTGCACCAGGGATCATCACGACAAAACTTGGAAAGTGGATGCTCTGTCCTTCCCCTGGATACAGCTATCGGTCTATGCATTCCCTCCTCTGCCTCTTCTTCCCAGAATGCTGTTAAAGATAAGGGATGAAAAACCAAGGGCCATCATCATAGCTCCAGATTGGCGCAGGCAGCATTGGTATCCTCTTCTTCTCAGTCTTTCCCAGTCTCAGTCTTGGCATCTTCCCCTGATACCAAATCTCTTGGTTCAGGACGGAGGAAAGATTCTGCATCCTCACCTTCAGACTCTGCATTTGACTGCCTGGCTCATAATTTAACCCTTTCTCAATAGGTGGTTGAGGTCCTTCGTGAGGCCAGGAGGCCTAGTACTAGGAAATCTTATGCAAATAAGTGGAAAAGATTCTCCATTTGGATGCAGACTAGAGGAGAAGATCCATCTCAACCTACTCTTCCTCTAATTCTTGATTATGTGGCAGGTTTACTTAATGGTTGACTTTCCTTCCCTTCTATCAAGATTCATGCATGCTTCAGCTATTTCTGCTCACTGTCCCTTTGAACAACCCATTTTCTCTCATCCTCTGATGAAACAGTTCCTCAGGGGAGTTAGCAATTTAAAGCCTCCCAGAAGGGCACCTACTCCTGCTTGGGATCTTAATTTTGTGCTTGAGAAACTTACCCTGCCTCCCTTTGAGCCTCCTGCCTCACCAGATTTGAAGTTTCTCTCCTGGAAAACTGCTTTTCTTTTGGCCATTACTTCAGCTAAAAGAGTGTCTGAGCTGCAGGCCTTAATGGCAGTAGAGCCTTTTATCACTTTCCATGTGGATCGGGTTTCTCTTCGAACTAATCCTTATTTTATGCCTAAGGTGATTTCTAGATGGACTCTTAACCAGTCTATCCACCTGCCTACCTCCTTTCCTAATCCTCAGAATAGAGGAGAAAGGTTACTGCATTCACTGGATGTGCATAGGCAACTTAGATTTTACCTGGACAGGACTAAACCTTTTTGAAAGTCAGACCAGTTGTTGGCCAGTTTTGCTCCTAGAGCCCAAGGCAAAGCTATTTCTAAACAGACTATTTCTAAGTGGATTGCTCATTGTATTTACTTTTGTTACTTACAGCATGGCAAGGTTCCTCCTCTGGGTATTAGGAACCATTCTACTAGAGCTACCTCTACCTCAGCAGCTTTTCTTAGAGGTGTACCTACTAAGGACATCCTGGAAGCAGCTACCTGGACTTCTGTCCACACTTTCACCAAACATTACAATTTGCCCTTGTTTTCTAAGTCCAGAGCTGGTTTTGCCACTGCAGTGTTGCAAGACATCCTTGCCAACCATTAATCAGTGGTGTTCCTCCCCCCTTTTTGTTTTTTCCTGGGCTTTTGGAAACAACCCATTTGTAAGGACTGCAACAGTGAAACACGATGAACATAGTACAGTTGTGTACACTTACCATAAATGTAGATGTTCGAGTGTACTCACTGTTGCAGTCCTGGTTTCCCCCCCTTCCATCCCCCTTTTTTCCTAGGGCACAGACTGGATTCCTTCTTTTCCTGGTCTTATTTTTTTGTGGGGGGGGGGGCTCCTGACAGTTATGGCAAGAAAAACTGAGGAAATGACGTTGGCTGCCTGCCTTTGTACCTGACATCCTGGCGTCAGGCTTAATCCGGAGGCAGCCGACGTCATATACCAAGGACTTTGGTATTCTGCCCAACTGCGGGCTACAGGGAGCTGGATAACCAATTTGTAAGGCCTGCAACAGTGAATACACTCGAACATCTACATTTATGGTAAGCGTACACAACTGTACTTTGTATATAAAAGGGGACTAAATTTAAAATCCATGTTGGAAGTTAAGAAAACCAATAACTCCAGAATAAAAGGTATGTTCAATTGTGAATCATGCCCCTATTGTAAATTTGTTAGCACTGGTCTGTCTTTCACTGTAAGAGATATGAGATTCTCCTGTAATGGTTGATAAAATTGTAATTCAAGGAGTATCATTTACCTGGCCAAGTGTAAAGTTTGCCCTGTCTGGAAGACCAATAGGAGACATAGTTGACAGGGTATATGAACACCCATATGCAATCAAGAACAAAAAGGTTGAGAATGCCCTTTTCAAGCATATAATACATTTTCCAGACCATACTTTTGATTTTAGGGTGATAGATCAGGTGTTCAACAATATAAGGGAAGGCCCCATCTCTATGGTTGGAGAGATGTGAGCTGCTGTGGCAGCTTAGATGTGATATATTTAGGTATCCTGGCATTAATGAAATGCGCTCTATAGCATTTATATTGAAACTCAGAAGTGTTATTAGATAGGGGGCCACTATATTGTTGTATGAGATTTTTATAGAAACAAGGAACTTTTATAGAAACAAAGAAATTATTTAAGGAATTTTTTCGATGAATGTTTTATAACAAAACAGTACAAGTATTTAGAATATATTTTTTAATACTGTGGATATATATTTTTTTACATAAATTTGTAATGTTTCAACATATATATTTTATGTATATATATATATATATATATATATATATATATATATATATATATATATATATATATATATATATACATACACACACACACACACACACACACACACACACACACACATATATATATATATATGCATATTTGTATGTTTTTTATTTACACTAGCATCTTTCTTTTATTCAGCATTGGTCATATTGTTATTTGCTTAATTAATTATTTAATTGATTATGTGATTCTAATTAATTGGGGTTGTACCTAGGGAAGTTGTATATAAATGTATGTTTTCTGTTGTGAATGATCAAATGCACTAAAAAGCATAAACTGGAACCCATTAAAGACTCTTCCTCTAGATAATTCTCTCTCCTACTGTAACTCTATTTTCACAAACCTGAGTAACTCCTTTGCCCCTCTAAAAACAAAATGTACAAAAAGTAACTCTATTTGAATAGAATTTGGTTAAGCAAAAACACCTTAGCTATCATGCGACTCCATGACAAAGCCTGGACACATTACCATAAAAAAAAAAAAAACACTATCACTCCAAATGAATATAAAACACTATGAAATAAAGTAAAAAAAATGTATTACCTCAGACCGCAAAGCCTATTTCTCCACTCTCCAAACCAACAATGACACCAATCCCAAACTATTTTGGAAAGGAATCTCATCTCTGCTCAACCCGGGAAAAAAAGAAAACCCTTGCCCCAACCCAGATGACTCTGACATGGACTTGGCCACCCAATTTAACTCTTTCTTCACAGAGTCCATAAGCAAGCTAACATCATTCTTCACCAACACCTCTACAACCCCTCCTCAGTGTTCACCCATCCCTTCCACCCTAGTATCCCTTGCTCCCAACCTCCACCTTTCTTTGTCAATCCCATCTCTATATCCACCATAAAAGAACTTCTCCTAAAATTAAAACCTGGTTCCAATGCCCCTGATGAAATTCCTTCCTACTTCCTAAAAGTAGCCACAGAAGTCATTGCTCTCCCTATCAGCATACTAATTAATCGGTCTATCTCAGAAAGCCAGGCCCCCCAGCTCTGGAAGAAAGCCTTTATTATTCCTCTACATAAAGGAGGTAATAATAATAACATTCCACACTTCCATCCTATTGATATCTTATCCCCTTTTTCTAAGCTTCTTGAAAAATGTATCCACCAACAACTCTTACCCTGTCTCATTAACAACCAGCTTGTTACCCCCACACAGCATGGATTCAGACCCAGTCATAGCACCTCCACTGCTCTCCTCTCTTCCTTGAAACAATTAACAAAGCCCGTGATTCCGGCCATTTCATGTCCACCCTTCTCCTCGACCTCTCCAATGCATTTGACACTATTTCCCACAACCTGCTTCCTAATAAACTCTCCAAACTAAACCTATTCCCTTCCTGTTCCAAGTGATTCTGCAGCTATCTCACAACCAGACAACAAGCAGTCAAATGGAATAAAGCCACTTCATCCTTCCTTAAAACTCCTACAGGTGTCCCCCAAGGTTCCATTTTAGGCCCCCTACTATTCAACATATTCATTAACAACTTCTACCAAGCCATTCCAAACTCCAGCCTCATCCAGTATGCCAACGATTCTACCATTATCTGCTCCTCCCCTTCTATCCCCACTCTAAATAAGCTTACCCAGACTGCCTTCTCCTCTACTGAGCAGTGGATGCTAGACAACCATCTGGCTCTTAATGCAACCAAAACTAAACTTATGTTATTCACCACCTCCAAAACCTCCTCCCTAGATAAACACTCATTTATAATCACCAGCAAAAATAATACTTCCCCTGGAAATAGTCTCTGACACTAAACTACTAGGTGTACTCTTAGATGATCAACTAAAATTTGACAAACATTTACAAGTAAATATAAAAAAAAAAACATACTGCCATAATCGTTATATCTCTACTTCCACTAGCTCATACTAGCCAGCACTTATCTCATCCCATCCCTCCTGTATGGTGCATCCATCCTCACCAACTTGCAATCCTTTTCTCTTGCTATAACAAGATATCAAAATTTGCAGCAGGTCACAGAGCCATTTCTCACCATTGTAATTCTCTTCACCAACTAAACTTGCTTGAGCTACCTAACCTCCTCACATATACCCAACTCATCCAAGCACACAAATTCATTTACAACCCCTCTCTTTGTCCCTCCCTAGCCACTACCTTTGAAATGTATGAACCAGATTACTTCTAAGATCTAATTCCCAAAAACTAATTAAATTGTACAAACCCACACGTCTAACTGGGAATCACCTAATGTCCTTCTCTCTTGCACACCTCTGGAATTCTCTACCATCTCCTATCTGCATCACCAGCAGTCTCTCCTCATTTAAAACATTGCTGCACTCATACCTAACTTCACAATGGATGTGCTCCTGTTTCCATCCTACCTAATATTTTGAATACCACTTCCTACTCTCCTAGAACTAAATACGCTATCAGTGCCTCCTATAATTCCACAGCTCTGTTGAACTGTTTGACCAACTATTTAACAGTTACCCTATGTTGCTACTTTTGTGTAAAAAAAAAGTGTTTTTTTATTGCCGTTTTACAAACTATACTGATGCATTCTATCATTCTTAACCTTTTCTTATTATATTTACTTTGTATTCCTATGAGATAATCTGTAATGTAAATGTGCAATGTGTACTATGTATTTGTATTTTTCTGGGGCTTTTCTCCCCAGGACTCCATTGAAAACAGGCTCCTTGTGGCCCAATTGGATTATCCTGACAAACAAACTGCAAATAAATAAATAAACAGTCTTGATGCCTCAAGTATTACATCTTATGGCCTCCACTCTAGTCGTGTTTTCCCAAGTTTTCTATTACATGTGCTTTCTCCAGTGGGTACTGAGAGTCTGTTGGTCTCAGATGTCAGACCATCCTGCTACCTCAATAATCTTGACTCAGCTGTGCAAGGTGCATTTAAAATGGTAGCTCACCTCCTCTACAGTCTTAGCAGGAAGACCTTTTGTTGTTCCTCCACCAGTGGCAACAATCTCTTCAACATTTCTTAGGGTGGGGTTGGGGTATTTCAAGGGGAGACTGGTCCAAGGAACTTGGAATCAAACAAAGGCCAATCTCCACATAACCTTTTTGGAGATGATAATGGTACTCTTAGTGTTGCAGGAATTTTAGAACCTTCTCCTTATATACTATTTGAACAAGCAAGGAGGAACCAAATCTTTCCCCTTTTGTTGAAAGGCCAGGAGGATTTGGCAGTGAGTGGTTGCTTTGCAGCACTTTCTGATAACAATGTATATTCTCAGAAAATCCAACTATCTTATGGGCAGGTTCAGCAGATCCATTCTGATGCCTCACAAGTGGCCTATCAATCCTGGGGTAGCTTGTCAGATATTCGACCATCGGGGTCAGTCTTGCGGCAATCTCATTGCTTCCCTGTCCAGCACTGAATGCAGCAGCTATAGTGTTTCTTTCAGCAGTTTGTTCCATCTCCCCCCTCCATGGCTGCAGTCACCATGGATGTATCAGTCCTGTCTTGGGAGACATTACAACAAACTGGACAGTTCAGGTTGTCTCAACATCATCAGAGTTCCCCCTTCACTTCAAGATAGTGGAGATGAGAACAGCCCTGCTCTTCATTCAAGCCTTCCATGTCTCCTTCCAAGTGGTACTTCTGACTTTGAAAACAGCTAAGGTGACATTTTAAAGGAATATCAATAAACAAGGGGGGCACTTGTTTCTTCTCATTACACTGGAAAGCTTTGAGAGTGTGGGAATAGGTAATCTCAAACAAGTATTTCTGATTGCCTTTCAAAATTTCTGAGGAGGCCAGTCCTTTGACAGACAATCCAAATAGATGTCTGCTGCTGGCCCTCTAGTAGCCCCTTACTTAGTTCTTTGATATCAAGGAAGATATATCAAAATGAGGGAAACATTGCTGTAGTCTGTTTGCATCTCCAACCAACACCAAGCATAGATGTTCTTTTTAATCATTCTATCACTGACAGCCCCCACTAGAGGATACTGGATCCCACAAGTGGCCATCTGGACTCCTCTACACTTTCTTTCCATTTCCTATAGTGATAAAATTCATCCAGGAAGTGAATCAAACCATAGTAGCTGTCATAGTTCCATATTGTCTTTGGGAGATTTGGCTCCCTTTGATACTACCTCATCTGTCTGTTAGAGAAGTCCCTGTTCTTGAGACCTGCAAAGAAACTGACATCCCATCCATCAGACAAGTTTCATTTTTACATTAGTTGCCAGCAACCCTGTTTTTTTTTGGGTAGCATGGTTAGTGTATTCTTCTGTTCCCAAAACTGCAGTGCAAGGAAGACATAAAGAGACAAACAGTCATGTTTCTCAATGGGTGTTACCTGTAAGAGACTAAATCTTTTTCTGTACCTTTTCCCACAGTATTTGACTATCTTGCAAGTGTTTTTATCCTGGTTTGAGTTAGTTCTCAGTTAAAGTTCATTTGGCTGCTATCTTCAGCATTTGGCAATATCATAATTCCTCAGCTTTTTGAAAATTTCCAGAAGTTTTCTAAAGGAGACCTTCTTGCTGAGACCTCTGCTATGAGATCCAGTATCTCATCTTTGATTTAAGCTTTATCCTTGAATGAGTGACTCAGTCTCCCTTTGAACTTGTTGCTATTTTAGATTTAAAATATCTTATTTAGTTAATAGCTTTCCTGATAGCAATTACTTCAGCTTTCAGAACTTTATGCTCTTTCTGAAAATCTCCTCATTTGATTTTTTTTTACCATCCATAATAATGAATGCTTTTTGTGGCTGATTTTAGAGCAAATGTTCAGAAGAGCAATGGCGCACTGTTATTTGTTTTTCAGCTTGCAGTCTGCTTTCTGTCTGAGATTGCATTGCAGTAAGTCTGAGTATTTATCCTTATTCAACTGTTACGCAATCTCAGACTTGGTATATACAGTTTATAGGGGATGTAAAGGGTTGCAGGAGGCTTGCCACCTGTAAAAATTATTATTTTTGTTTTTGCTAGTTTTCAATCATTTTAGATTTGGTTTAAAATGATAGCTGTTTTTTCGTTCACTGTTTGTAGTATTTGATATTTGATGAGACTATATAACTATATATATATATATATATATATATATATATATAGAGAGAGAGAGAGAGCGGGAGAGATTGTGTATGTGCATATAATTTTTATTTCAGAGCAGCTGACCTTTGATCTGGAAAGGGATAGGACCATGGTGCACTGTGGAATGATGGAGAAGGGAAGGTACCTTGCAGTCTACAAAAAAGGTTGGGTTGTGGAGCAATTCTCATGCCTGTCACTTTAGTCATATGATTTACAGAGGTCGGCCCATTTCTATGTATCTATAGTTATGGTAAGTATGTAATATTTGCATCCTAGTCATGCAGGTGATATTATTGAATAAATAAAACTGGCAGTTCAAGCCTGACATTATGAAATAACAGATGACATATTTATTATGTGATGACATACACATCTTTAAACCATGCTGAAAGGAACTGGCAGTCCTCTAAATTATGAAACACAAACTCCACACCAGGAAAAAGATATACATTTTCTCTTTACTATTGCATCTGGCACCTCTGCTTATGCCTTCAAGGAATTAATTTCTTACATCAGACAGCCATTTTATGTTGTTACATAATAAATTACTAAATTCATTGTCAGCAAAGGCTTCACCCATCAATTAAAAAAAAATGCCATTACGTTTTAAAGTGCCCGTTGCTTAAAACTAAATGTATGAATATATAAATAATAATTCATGTTATATTGAACATAAATACTTTTTAAACAATTACTAAATTCATATAAAGCAGATATCATAAACAACAATCAAATTTCATCTTATAAAGTGGAGTACACCAGTGTAAAATTCTCATAATACATACATTTTTGTTTCAATCCTACTTATAAATAATTGCAAATTACAAATGTATCTAATATTAATTCATGATCCTACACTATTAACTATAACACTTTAATAGCAAATTGTATTATACAGATGCATATTGTAACCAACTTTTCAAGTATGATTTTTGAATTGAGCAGTTGCATCAAAACAACATAAAGACAAACAACTGTTTATGAAAATTCTGGATATTTGAGTCTGTAAACGATTATATAAAAACAGGTCAAGGCAATTGAGACAAAGTCTTATGCCGATAAATTCTGAACATTTAAATCTAACTCCATATTTAATCCCCTGAGATACAGTGTCCTTAAATTAATAATGCATTTAGTCTCCAACTGAACTAATCTATCAACCAAAACATCCCCTCTCTGTAATCTAGGTTTGGCCAACACACTAAAGAAAAAAGATTCACCAGAGCCACCATGAGACTGGATGAAATGTTCCACCACTGGATTCTCCAACCTACCCCTCCTAATGTCCCCCATGTGTTCCATAATTCTCTTTTGCACAGCTCTTTTGGTCTGACCTGTATACCATTGGACGGTAGTACAATCACATCCTATTATATAAACGTCCTCTTAATTACTCATAGGTGAGAGCAAGCATGTGTGAATGTTCTGCAACGGACTAGCAGTTCATTCAGAATGAGTTTCTATGTCTTGTGCCCATTTGGTTGCTAGGGCAGACTCATGGACCTCCCCGTGTTGGATTAAGTGTGTAACTGTAGACTGAATGAATGAATGAAGTAAAGGTAAAATCCTTTCTTGTAATATTTAGCTTTTTGTATGATAAGCACGGTCTGTCTTAAGCTGGAAATTCAATATATACCTGCAAAACAGTTAAAGAAACCCTAAACAGAATCTCCCAGTTTAATTTCTCCAAATCTTTTGGGTTTCTAATTCCATAACAGGACTGATCCCCATTCCTAAGTAAGGGTATAATTAAAGCTCATAAAATTAGTATTGTTTCAGTCTTTGATGTTAGCCAAAAGTGCTAGGTGCAGCACCTGTAACATGCCTAGAACTGGCTCCATCTGCAATTCATACTGAGTTACATATATTGGCAGCATATCTAAATACAACTGTAGATTCTTTTTTATTAGACCCATTGCTCCTACTACTATTGGAACTATCTTGGCAGCTTTCTTCCAAATTACTCTCATTTCTGCCTTCAAATCTTGATATTTTGTGACATTGTGTATCTCTGTACGTGAGGCACTGTAATCGCTAGGTGTAGCAATTACAGTGATAAATGCTACTTTTGTCTTTTTCTCATGGACTACTGTATCTCATCTTCTCACATCTATTTTTTTTTGGATTGCTGGTAATGGGTGATCCCATGTGATGTATACTTCATCATTCTCTATAGTGCTTTGTGGTTCATGTTTCCAGTGCTTCTCAGCTACTTCTATATTGTAATGTTTGCACAATCCCTAATGCAACAATCTTGCCACATTATTATGCCTTTCAGTGTACAGGCCCTCTGCCATGAGTGCATCACACCCAGCAACAAGGCGAGCTACTGTTTCCAGTTCTTTTTTTTACAGAACCTTCATTGTCTGTTTAGCCTACATGTTCAATGGACTTTGTAAACCAATATGTATGTAAGTTTACCGTCCTGGGCTGTCATTATTAACCTTTCATCCTTTGGTTTCAACTCACCTCCCCTTAAGCATTCCTGCATCAAATCCTGATCAACATGAGGTTGCTCCAGGTGATATCTACACTTGCTTCTATATTTATTGCTTCTTCTCATTTATTTCCATATCAAAACAATCCTGTCTTGGTTTGTGATTTGTTGTGGAGTTGACTGGTAAGAGCAGTTTTACTTATTTTTACTGTTAAAAGGAGGTGCAACTACGAGCTGTAGTGATGTAAAGAAATTACAACTTCTGTCTGGCTGGTAGAACTTGTATGGTCAGAACAACTTTATTGTATTTTGTTATTTAGTTGGATATTGCTGGTATAATATTTGTCATAGAAGTTGATTTAAGTTCCTTTGAATTCTTTGCTACTGACTTTGTGTAATTTTTTTCCTTTGCAATATTTTATTCGATTAAAGCTGAATATGGATTCCTTAAATGAGTATGCATTTAACGATTTGCTAATGCACAAGTATCTTGTACAGTGTAATAAATGCTATGCATATTTAAAGGTGACAGCTGATAACACTGGTGATCTTTGTTCCTCATGTCAAAAGTTGGATTATTTTCTTACCATTGTTAGAAGCAAATCTCGACTTGATGATGATTGCACATGTGCAATTGGCATGGTATGGAGAACTGTTGTATCATATATTAATGACTAGACTGATGAACTAAATAATGTTAGGCATAGAACAAATAGAACAGATTTAGGAAATGATGCATCTATTTTCTGCAAAGAACATTCAACTCCTATGAAACATGATGAGGGCCCTGAAAACTATGGATTTATGGATGCAAGCACTCAACAATCTGAGGATCCAGTTTGTTTTGAAGGAAGCAAAAAAAGAAAGGAAGAAGTTCTCAACAAATAACAAGGAAGAAAAACAAACTAATGACTATAAAGAAAAGAGAATACATAGTAAAAAGGATTCTGCTTTGTTATGTAACACACTGGTGACAGGGAATGAAGATATCTGTCAGAAAACCCTCAGTCTACAGAAAAAGGCATCACCTTTCCAATGGAAAAGGTAGAAAAAAGAGGCAAGGGGTAGGTGAAAAGGAAGAAATCAAAACTGAATGTGGAAGATTGAAGAACATTACTGTAAGAAAAAAGAAGAGAAAGACAGATGTTGACTACATGCCTCAAGATGTAGATTTACAGTGCCAACTGGATGAGAATTTAATACACAATGAAAACAGTGGAATTAATGACTAATAGTGATGAAGATCTATCCTTCGTAACAACTGATAGAGCAGAAATGACTGTATTAGAAGCTGAAGATTTTTCAGAGATGGTCAGCAAAGATATTCTTGTAATTGGAGATTCAGTTATTGGGGGAACTGATACTTATTTTTGCAGAGATGATAATGAAGATCGAGTAGTGTTATGCTTGCCAGGAGCAAAAATAGAAGATGTGAAACAAGCCTTGGAACTCCTTAATGTAAGGAAGTATGGATCTGTTTTTATTTATGGCCGTACAAATGATGTCACCAACAAAGATTCTCTGACTGTTAGTTGGGAACTGACAGCCCTCCTAGATAGTATAGCTTGTACTGGTGTTAGGACATATTTTTCACAAATCACCTATAGAAAGGATAGTCAGGTCACTGTGAATGAAAAGATGTTTTGGATAAACACCTACATGGAAAAAATGTCCTGTTTTAAAAAATGGAAATGTGTAGAGCATCCAAGCCTTCTTTTGGGCACACACATGCTCAGACAGGATGGTGTGCATTTGTCTAGATCAGGGAAGAGAATTTTTGCAGCAGATATTTTGAAATATTTTGCCAGGTCAAAAATGTAACAGTTCACAGATAGCAACATCTGATGCATCTCTGATGGCTATTGAAGCTAGGAGCATTAATAATAAAGTTTTTTTATGAGAAAATTTGCTACGTTCCCACAAGATTGATGTTGTTATTGTTTGTGAAACATGGTTAAAGAACAATGACTGGAAACCAGTTCTGTCAGGGTATAAATGTTTTTACTGTAACAGACATTCTAACAAAAAAATCAGGTGGAGGTGTTATGATAGGGATTAAAGATAGCTATGAGACTTGTGATTATTACATGTTCAGTGATAACACCAGTACTATCAGCTGTGTAAGTGTGACAGTAACGATAACTCTGGAACATATAACAATTGTTGGAGTATAGACCACCAAAGTCAAGTGCAGATGACCCAGAGGAATTCATACATTTCTTACATGAAACACAAGAGGGAAGAATAATATTAGCTGGGGACTTAAATTTACCAGAAACAGACTGGAATAATATTGATTCAACATTAGTAAAGAAATTATTCACACTGTATATTCAGGAACAACAAATGCTTTGGGTTGTAAAAAACCCTACCAGGGGACGGAATATACTAAATATTGTTTGTGTTCCCAAATAAATTACTGTAACTTCAAGTCAAGTTTTACCACCATTGATGTGCAGTGATCATGGGGTCATAAAGGTTAATCTGTTGCTAGATAATTCTGCCAAACTGAAATCTAAGCCAATGCACAGAAGGTTAATTACAGATTATAGGGAAGCAAAACAATTACTATATAAAACTAACTAGAGTGAGATGTTCAGTGGAAAAACTGCAGATGGAATGTGGAAAGTTTTGAAAGAGAAATTGTTTGAGTGCAAAAAGTCAAAAAAATGTTTAACATCAAGATCTAGGCATGCAACATCAGGGGGGTATATTTCCATAAGAACAAGATACCTGATTAAGGTGAGAGACAAAAAAATATAAGAAAGGGAAGAGAGGTCGAACTACAACTTTGAAAACTGAAATAAACAAGCTGGATAAACATATTAAGCATACTGTTAGACAAGATCAAGAAAAATTTGAAGAACATTTATATAAAGATATTGAGCATAATAGGAAACCTTTTTATATATACATAAGATGTGGAAGGAGTAAAGATACACAAATTGATAAACTGTGTGCAGATTCTAAAATGTATTCTCAGACACAACAGATTATAGATATATTTACAAAATCTTATGCAAAACAGTTTGGCTCCACAAAAAGGGTGGTAAGTTGTCCTAGTGACATCCAGGTAACCCCAGATATTGGAATCAAATTAGATTATATTGAAAAAGAACTGTGAAAACTGGATCCAAACAAAGCGCAGGGAGGAGATGGAATAAGTAACAATGACCTGAGAATACTTAAGCAAGATGTCATTACATCTATTATTCACTAGGTCATATAAATATGGGGAGATTTCTCATAATTGGAGACATGCACTTATTAAACCTGTCTTTAAGGGGAAAGGGGAGTAGGACAAACCCAGAATCATATAGACCCTTAAGTCTACTTTCATGTTGTGGAAAAATAATGGAGAAGGTAATACTGGATAAGTTATTGTCAGAACTGGATAGGTTGGGACTTCAAACCATATATCAGCATGCATATGTTGAAAATAGATCTATTGCCACCTGTAACATGATGTTCTATAAAAATATAATAACAGCTATGAATGAAAAATTGTGCTGTGATGTGATTTATATAGATTTAACTTCAGCATTTGACAAGGCCATGCACAAAACACTGATCAATAAATTAGTACAACTAGGTATTGATGTACTGTTGATAAGATGGATAGCTGCATGGCTTACAAATAGGACATGGCAAGTACCACACACCAACTGGACAGGTGAAATCCTTGGTTACAGTCAAGGTGTCCCACAGGGCTCTGTACTAGGCCCTTACTTGTTTAGGTTGTATCTTTAAGACCTTACTTTTTCATCTGAGGTGTTCTACAGTCTATATGCTGACAACCTGAAATTGGGTAAACTGATTACAGGTGTTACAGATAAGGCATGTCTGCAAAATAATTTGACCAAATTGACCATTTGGGCACAGGAGAATAATATGTTAATAAATACATCAAAAACTAAGCATATGAGATTTGGGAGACATAAACTGATAGGTGAATATTTAACACAGCACACAGTGATTGAAACTGTAGACTCATTTAAGGACCTGGGTATATGAGTAGATTCAGCTATGAGTTTTTCTAATCATATCAACCAATTGGCTAATGATAGTTATATAACTATAGGATGTATAAAAAGATTTATAAAGTCTAGGAAATCAAACATAATGAAGTCATTGTTTGTTAGTTACATTAGACCCAAACGAGTATAGAATAACAATATAGAAACCCTATAGGAAAACAAGCATGAATAAACTGGAAAGAGTACAGCGGAACTATACCAAGGGCATCCATGGATGTGAAAATCTAAGTTATGAAAGACTAAAATGTCTGAACTTGTACAGTGTCTCTTACAGATATCTAAGAGGAGATCTTATTCAGGTATATAAGGCATTTGGGGACAACTACTGCTGGGAATGTTTGGGGTTATCAAAAAGTACTAGAGAATCATCAGATAACCTATGTAGAAGATTCTATAGGAAAGAGAAGTGTATTAATTGGTTCTCTGACAGAGTAGATGATGCTTGGAACAGACTACCAAATTAAATTAAAGCAAGCACTAGTTTAGATATTTTTAAGAACAACCTGGACATTTATTATGGGAACAAGTGTTTTGGCATATTGGCAAGCTAGGAGTGCTTTAATGCCCGTGCTTGAAACATTTGTATGTATCTATGTATGTATGTATCTCATCTGATCCTTCTGCTCTTGTTCTTTCTTTTTTTTATTTGGCACATTCAGTTGCTGCCTGATTTTACTCTACTTCTGGTTTGATTTCCATTCCCGCTTGCACCTGAATGCTTTTGCCAAACAAAGTAATGAAATCATCTTAGACTTCATTTCCTCACGTTGTAAAACTTTCACTGTGTTTGCATTTGATGAGGTCAGCAGATATGTGTGCAGTCCTATGACTGCAGATCTATACATGCAATCAATTTCGAGGAGGCCCATAGCTCCTTCAGAGTGTGGAATATTTAATCTTGGTATACACTGATTTTTATGTATATATATCGTTTCCTAAGTGTGAAGCATTGATCCACTACATTTTGGGACCAGTCAATCACGCCAAAACTGTAAGTTAAAACAGGAAAAGCAAACTGGTTTATAGCTTGAACTTAATTCCTAGATGTCAAGGCTGTTTTCAGTATTAGTTTTAGTCTTCTGAAGTATCCCTTAATTAATTTTATTTGCATTTATTCATGTTTTATTGCCAATCTTTCATCAGTTCCCTAATATTTATATACCCCTTCCAGTTCAGTATCCTTTTTATCACTTTCCTGTTCTAGATTGATATTTCTTGGCACTGCAGCTTTCCTGCTTTAAGCGCTGTTATTGCACATTTATCTGACCAGATGTCATTCTTATATAATCTGTAAAAGTTTTAACCACTTGCAGTTGTGCTTCAACTCCTCATCTGATAAACACTACAGTTATAAGTCACCCACTCAATAATTATATTAAACAACTACTCACAGCCCTCTTGTTAATCCTATAAAGGAGCTGTTATTAGTCTCTCTGTGTGTATCTAATATCTTACAGTCTTTGTGCGTACATTTATCTCATCTGCTGTATTGCTGCATTAGCAATTTTTGTACAAACTCCCTTCCAACTTGATACATCTGTTTTTTTTTTTTTTTTTACTTTTCAAATGAGTAAACTAGCCTACCACCATCAATGATTTAATTAAGCTAGAATCAACGGCTAACTATGTGGAAGCATAAACTGCTGGATTCAGTCACTATTGAACCCAATAAATTAACTTAAACACCATTTACATAGCCTAGCAGTGACATTTCCTCAATCAACTCACACAGTCAAATTTTCAAGCTTTTGTTTACTGTCTAGATTTGAAGAGACTTAAACTATAAATACGTTACATTCAGTAGCATTTAACAATCTAGCAAGCATTGTGTGTGTGCATATTTCATGATACCTTTTAGAAACTGTTTTTTAGTGCTTACCTTTCTAAATCCCATCTAGAACATATTGTTATCTTTGAGATCCATACTGATATCAAGTATCTTTTTGTGCACTGCATTCTCTTCCTGCCTTCATAAAATAATTCTTGGATATTCTAGTGTGACAAGTATTGTAATATATATTTTTTGCTTTGTTTTCCTTTTTAGATAAATAAGCAGAAGAAAGCATTCATATGTTGGAACTTTTTTCACTTTGTTTTCCAGAATACAGTACATACAATTCAGATCTGTCCATTTCCAAGTGCATCTGACCCAGTACAGACTGAACATTTAAAATCTGCAGAAGGTAATTCAGACTGACATTTTAAGAATGGTACTGTTCATAATGCTGCTTTTGTAATGTAAATTATCAGCTTTGTGAAAATGAATAAACTTTCTCTTCCTCAGCTTGATTAATTAACAAAACAGCTGTATTTTTATGACACAAACAATAAGAGCTCAATTATGATTTGCACCGAGATAATCTAACAGTTATGTGCCATTTCATTTCAGTTTATCTGATGATTTCAAAGCTATACATTTTTTTCATAGACTTCAGAAATATGGAAAAATGAGTTAAGGTTTCAAAATGATAACATTTTATAATAAAGCAGCACAGCTAAATAGCCCCAGTCGAAACATTCATTGAACAGAATGTGATAGTATTAAATAGTTTAAGCCATCTTTAGTTTTATTTATGCCTTTATGAGGGCCTAAACAGCCCTTCCCAAAAAATTCTCACTGCATGAAATTTGCTAGGCTTAATTACTTCTTCTTCTTCTTCTTTCGGCTTTTCCCGGTTAGGGGTCGCCACAGCGGATCACCTTGTCCGCTCATGCTAGGCTTAATTACTGAAAGTAAAAATTCCACTATACCATAAATACATATACTTTTATAACAAAATATATGGTTCATAGAGTAAGTAGGTACATTATGTGTCTGTTCATTAATGATATTCTCACACCATGTTACTTTAGCAGAATAGTTTCCTATTTAAGAATGTATCTGTTCTTCAGCATGCAAAGTCTTTCAGTACCTAGTGAATACTGCCTTTTAGTACCACTGATCAATACAACTCTGATTGTATTTACGTTTTAAGATAAGCTGCTAGAAACATTTTAGGATCTATATCATATTTTATATTAGAATGGCATATAATTAATTCTTAAACATATACTGCAAAATATCTCAAGCTTTTTACTGTGTTCTTTCTATACTAGTATGGAAGTTTTAATAGTAAGTGTCACCATAACTTTCATCAGGGCACATTTTACTCATTTATTCTTGTTTCTTACTAAATTGCCATAATTGCATAAATTGCATTCCATAGTGCAAGGATCTTTTGGGACACATATCTGTCTCTCCAGCACATACTATTTATGTCACAAGCAAAATTCAGATCCCTGGATCTAGTGTTTCTGGTGCTGTTTGTTTTGCACATGTGCAACAGATCCATCAGGGCTGGGTCCGAGTAAGCCCTGTATGCCTGGCAAAAATTGTCTCTCATCAGCCTGTATGAGACTGAATACAGAGACAAAGCCGTTAGGCAATCAGTGTAGGACAGGGTATTCATGCTTTGAATTCTCCTAGTGAGAAACCCTTGTGGGTGTTCTAAATGGTGCAAGTATCTGGTTTAATTCATGCCAAAAGAAATATTGTGTTTCCTGATAGGTTTGATTAGAGTCAAGGAGAGTAGTACTATAACATCCATGGACCTAAATGCAACCTCTCAACCAATCGGGGCTAAATTTCAACAGAATCAGGGACAAGTCAAGAAAAATTCAGGGATAATCAGTGGCACTTTTAAAATATTAGTGCTATTAACGTGAAACATTGACAGAATCAAAGCATATGAATTAATAAACATTTTCTGAAGTAAAAGAAGTCTATAACTCTTAATTATTGTCATTATTCATTAAGTGTAATTCACCACCTTTCCTCCAAAAGTCACTAGTTTTGGGAGGGATTAAGAGGGGCAGAGCTAAAATTTGAGTCAAAATCAGGGACAGCTGACCTTAACTATAAGTTGGGTCACATAGAATGATTATTTTACTGTCTTAGCTACATGTTGGTCAAAGGTCAGATTGTTGTCAACATATGTTCCCAGATCCCTTACTATTGGGTCAACTATTAGGTGTGTTTTATTGATGGGGTATTAATTTGGGTTGATAGTTTCCCAAGGGGCATTATGATGCATTTTTTGACATTGAGGTTTAGGTCATGATTTCAGTACCATCATGTAATTTATCTGTGTTTAACCCTCCTGCAAGATGTTGATGTCTTGGGGGGACTCTATAATAGCTCCCTGTTCACAGTCATCTGCAAACACGGTGAGCCAAAGGCCTTAAATGTTGCTTTGGCTTCCAAGACGTAGATGCTAAACAGATGTAGGCCCAGCACGGAGCCCTGGAGTACTACACTGGTGACTGGTCTATTGGTAGAGATGGTCTCACCAACTCTGACTTCTTGGGTGCTGTCTGTGAGACAGCCAGCAATCCATTGAGTTATGTAGGGATTTATGCTTAGCTCAGAGAGATTGTCAACAATGCCTGAGTGGGGTATCATATCAGATGACTTGGCTAGGTCAAGATAAATAGTATGCACTGTTTTACCCTCATCTATTGCCTTGGTGACCCTCTCAAAGAAACCTACTAGATTAAGTAGGCATGAACTTCCCTTAACAAAGCCAAATTGGGATGGGTCCATTGTCTGTAGGTGCTTGTTTATCATTTCCATGATAATTCCTTTCATGGCTACATATATTAGGCTTGTTAGACTGATAGGTTTGTAGTGCTCTGGGTCATTTGATAGTCCACCCATGTGCTGGGGCATGACTATTACAGTTCCCCATTCAATTGGCATGCAGCCTGTTTCAAGGCTGTAGTAGAAGAATGTCTCAAGTGGTCTTGACGGTTCATATTTTAAACTGTTCAGGAGGCAACCAGGGGTGTTGTTGGGACCCATGGAAGCTGTGCTCTTGGCTTTAGTGAAAGCTGCCAGCACCTGGTCTATGCAAATAGCTGACGTAATATGTTAGAGGGGTTTTTACCTAGCAGAGCTGGGGGAAGTAGGGGGCTAAGTTTGAGCTGAATTTATCAGCCAGTAGATTTGCTATGTCACCCTGATCTGTGAATATGTTACCATTCACCATCAGTTCAGCACACTGCTGTGTATTACCTTTAAGGTTCTGGCCATCGCTGAAGAAAGCCTTGTGATTGTCCTTAGCCTGCGAGGCTATCCTGACCTCATAGGTGGCCTTGCTGGATTCAATTTATGCATTTTAGTTTCTTGTTTAGTTTTATAAGAGAGCAGCTGTTTTTAAGGGAATTGCTTTTCCTGATTTTGGCCAAGTGTTTTCTTTTTTTATTATATTCCTTATTAAGGTGAGGATTCCACCCATTAGGTTTGTTTTTATTGTTTGTTTTGGGTTTACTTCTGGTAAGCACGGCAGCCTCTATACAGCCATTCACATGTTTGCATAGGGACTCTGTGAATAATTCAGAATAGGTAGCTGTTGTTTCAGGGTTGGTGGGAGCCTTGAATTTTGACAAACTAACACTTAAATAGGATATAGTTTGTCTTAGAGTAATTTCTTTTTTTTCAAAACAGGTTTATTGTTTTAACATATAAGAGAAATATCATAACAATTTTATACAAGTAATTAAAAATAGGTATTATTATAATATTCAACAAAACAACTAAAGTATTTACAAAGACATCCACTACAATCAGATCAATTAATTAAACTAAAATACCATGCTATTGAAATTAAAATTTTTTTAACAAATTTTGTAAATACAATAAAATAAGATGTTTTTCTATTTGTTCTAGTCCTAATTGTGTTTATTTCCATATGGCATACTATATTCATAACATTTTTAAATTCATTGAATGAAGGAGGTGTATCTGAAATCCAATTTCTTGTTATTATTTTCCTAGCCACTGCTAGAATAGACCATAACAAGGGAAGCTTAACCTTTTTAACACTTTGAGGTACAGGTTTGTTGAATAATATAAGAGATTTAGAAATAATGAAATTATCTGTAAAAAGAGCCTGCAAAAATTCATTAATTGACTTCCAGTATTCTTTCAATTTTATACAGTCATAAAACATATGAGCCCAGTCAGCATTAATTTCTACATTACATCTCTTACATAGATTATCTTTATTATTTATTTTATTCATCATCAAAGGTGTATAAAAAGATCTATGTAAAAATGTCCATGTATAAAGTCTCCAGACAATGGAAGATGTAGTTCTATAAGCAGATTCCAATATATATTGTTTATCTTGTTGATTTGGTGGGTCCCCATTAATAGAAGTGAAATAATTCCAGTATGAATCTACACTGTAAAAAGTTTCTTGTCTGATAACTTTATGTATGTATGAAAGTTTACCTTTATCAGAAACTTTATGTTGTAAATTTAATATCAAGTAATCAATCAGTGTTGGAATAGATTCTTTAACAGTTATAGACATTAAATCTATTTTATTAATGAGATGTTGTCTAAAGGTCTGAACCTCTAACCAGCAAGTTTCTCTTAAATCAAATTCTTGTTTTAAGAAATCTAGATTTTTAACTTTATTATCAGATATCAACTGATACCAGTACTTTAGATCATTATCTATAGCTAAATGAGTTCCTTCAGATGTAGATGACAAAAGCATACCCTGAGTATACATTATAGGAAATACAATAAAATTCCATTCCCTATACTTAGGGTGCATGAATATAAAGTTACGATAACTAATAATAATATTTAATGGGTAACAAACCATATGTTTAGGTGTAATAGGTGAAGTACAAAATTCCTTTAGTAACCATAACATGGAGTTATTTACAATCATATTTTTATGTGTTAAGGAGATTTTCATGAAGTGTATACTAATTAGCTCCCAATAATCTTTCCATTTTGTGACATATGACTGATCTATTAATAAAGTAATAACTTTTACAATAAAAGAGATAGTATATAAATTAAAGTCTGGAAAAGAAATACCCCCTTGAGACCAGCTATTAGTATGTTTCTTTAATGCAATCCTAGGTCTATTAGATGCCCATAAGAAATTTAACATTAGTGTGTTCAGTTTCTTGATAATTATTTTGTAGGTGGAAGTATTATTGATTGTATTAAGTATAAAATCTTGGGGAATATTATCATTTTAATAATTGTAAGTCTCTCCTCCATAGTAAAAGCATATTATTCCAGGTATTAAAAGATTTTGTATATGAAGAAAACAGGTATTATAATTATTATATATAATAGATTTAATATCTTTAGATAGTATTATACCTAAATAAGTTATCTGACCTGAATTGGGTACATATTTAGTAAAATCACTAATGAGAATATTTTTGTGTATATATAGGTAGTATTTTAGTTTTTCTTCATTGAATATTAAACCAGAAATACTTTTAAAATTCATCATGTTATCAAATAGAGACTGTATAGAAGAATTAGATCCTGCTGATGTAATTAGAACATCATCTGCAAAAAGTTGAATTTTGGATGTTGTATTTTCATCTATTTCAAAACCCTCTATGTCAGTACTGTTTCTGATCAGATTAGCCCAAGGCTCCATTACTAAAGTGAATAATAGTGGAGAAAGTGGACATCCTTGTTTTGTACCTTTAAGAATGGGTATTTTTTGTGAAACATATGTTCCTACCTTAATATAAGCCAACGTTCCTTTGTATAAATGTTCAATTAGATTTACAAATGCATCCGAGAAGTTTGTGCACTTCATTAAGGTAAACAGATAGTCCCAACTTACTGAATCAAATGCTGAACTTATATCAAGACTAATAAGTGTTAAATCTTTCTTTTCCTATTTGCAAAATCTATTAATGTTAAAGTTCTTCTTATATTATCAAAAGTATTTCTATTTACAATGAAGCCTGTCTGATCTATATCTATAATGCCGGGAATGATTGTCTTCAATCTATCAGCAAAGATATTCATAAACATTTTATAATCAACATTAAGTAATGAGATGGGCCGATATGAAGAACATCTAGTTGGATCTTTATTAGGTTTTAAAATTGGTGAAATAAATGTATATTGCCAAGATGAGGGGGTTATTAACTCAGTTTGGGCCAAAATAAAACCTTATGTATTAATGAATATGTATTTTTAGAAAGGATTTTATATATCTCTGGTATAATACCATCATTACCCGGTGCTTTGTTTGATTTAAGCTTATTTATTTGTGTAATAACTTCTGTATATGAAATACCCTTGTCCAATAGTTTAATCTGTTGTTTATTAAGCTTTTTATTCATATTTGTGGTTATAAACTCCTTTATTTTATCTTTAGGTTCCATGTTAATATTATTATGGTTAATTTTGTGAAAGTGATTTCTAAATTCATCTAGTATTTCTGGTATACTAGAAACATTCTTCTTTTTCCTTAGAGAAAAGATTTATT